>NW_025776422.1:0-53567 GCF_021130785.1 Homalodisca vitripennis
GATCATTAAATATTGGGCGATAGCTTTCAGCTAGGCCTCTAGACTCTTTTAAAAATTGAACACAATCTTGATAGCTTTAATTCCTCTGGAAAAAACCCCTATATTTAACCATTTGTTAATACATAGTGTCAAAGGATTCAGAAATTTATGATAGATTTTCTTAAACAGATTATTGGACATATTAACAATATCTAAGCTTTCAGAGTTTTTAAGTCTTTTTAATAGACATCCTCAATTGGGACTTTGGAAAGTAAAAACTTTTCTTTCAATATGGTGATTCATAATTAAGCTCATACTATCAATATTAGGTTTTTAACATTATCCTTTATTTGCTGAACTGAACTGATAACAAAATTGTTAAACTAATCTGGAGCGATTTGTCATACTAATGCAAAACATCTATTACAAAAATAGAGCAGGGTAACATTTAGTAACAATTCATCCATATTGTGATTATAACAGTGAAACAACTTTTTTTTTTTAAATACACTTACAAGGATGTATATTGTAAAGTACACAACAATTCTAGGTCCTTGCTTTCATGTAGAGAGAAAAAACAAGGGAGCTGAGTGGTATCAAAAGAGACAAAATAAAAAGTAAAACTTTTAGAAAAAATCTAACATCTATCCCGTGGAATGTGTGCGTAATGCAGAGCCTGGAAGGAATTCCTTTTAAACAATATAAAAGATGTAGTGTATTTAGTCATGTAGTGTATTTAGGAAAGCAAAATCTGAAGCACTAGCTAAAGATGATCTTGCTCCTAATGCTTTAATAGATCTGATGATGATGGCTCTTGAACAAACTGGAGATTATAATCAGTAGGTCCAGTTGGTTGTTGATACATTACATGTACACAAACAACATTACAATTACCAGTGATGGCCAAACTAAACTGTAAAATACTCACTTAGTTTGGTGATGCACATTGATACTACTGGCACAGCTAACAACAAACTACACAGATGGCAAGAGCTAAGTCTAATTTTCTCTTAGCCTTCACTTCACTTCGGTAAGTCACAGGCCTGGCTAGCAAGCTCTCCTAATTCATGTATCGTAATGGTCTTACCCAAATGACTAATAATCCAGTAATTTTGAACTATTGCAAGCTTCCCTTTAAAAGGGACAGTAACATAAAGCGGTAGGAGTCTGTGACCACAATCATTATTATTATACTCCTTCTGTTTGAGCAAACAGTATAACATTTTTCAATGGAACATGGCTCATGGTTATCCATAATTTTAAGTATTGGTACTTCTTGTGTACACCTAGTGTGAATTTTGTTGTGCTGAAGCACTTGAAAAGTAGAAACATGGGACAATACTGTCACAGTGGAACATGTGCTAGTCGACTTCTCGCTACTGGAAGCAGTGACACAAATAAATAACATATAAATCTCCCACAATCGTTAAAAGATAATACTATGCAATGATAATGTTATCTAGTTCATAGTTTTGTTTCAAGGATTATTATTTTTAATCAAAATTAACCATTAACAACCAATATAATAAAACAATTATATCAAACTGTGGTACTTTGGGATTATACCGACCACACCAGTATGAAGAACACAAAAATATAAATTTATAGAAACAAACATGATAGAACGAAAAAACAACTCTTTTAATTACAAAATTACAAACGTACAACGATTATCAATTGTTAATGGGGTCAGATTCCGTTATATGCCCCCAACGCTTAAACTTTTTTCAATGAACTTAGAACGTTATTAAACGATGTAGTTGAGTAACAGAACTAACATTCCATCAATCAACAAGCATTTCCAGGTATTGTGATCGGTATTGTTGTCGTTATCTTTCTCGAGAATCCTGATTACGGCAGGCCGCGTGGCATCACATGATTATTTAAGTTTTTTGCACAGTACATAATTGCCTTTCCATTAAAATTCAATTTATATTTCTGATCAGCCCTCTAGAATTTGATATTTTACTGATAGGTACTATCTCGAGGGATGTTTTTCTTTCATTGACGTCAGCGCGGGGGCAGCAGCACCCGCACTGATGGCCGGAGGCACTCGCATTTTGGGTGGCAGAGTGTGATCAAGAATAAAAACAAGTTTTGTGTGTTTTTTTCAATAAAGAGTTTAGTTTTTGTCCACACTGCTGTCACAATGGAACATGTGCTTGTTGACTGTCCCCGCTGCTCAAAGTATAGACACAACATAAATCTGCCAGATTCATGAACAGAATACTATACGATGATGAGTCAGCGATAGAGAGGCTTCTTTCTTTCCTGTGAGATACTTCACTACCAAATATCATCTAATTAATTACCTTGATCTTAGTCGAATTTTAATTATATTTTAGTTTTTGAATATTGTTAATTGTTATCTAGTTCAAGTTTTCTACCATTGATTTTTTTATCAAGATTTCCTGTTAACCCTTTTAGGACCAGACCAAAATTTGACATGTGCAAAGAAAATATTTGCGTTTTTCTGGGCATGCTCCAAGAACTGTGCATATTAAAAATGTGCGATTTTTAAAGCGTTTGAGAGAAAACTCATATCTTCAGAACTAATTACTGTACAGATTTGGTTTTAGGCTTAAAATGTTTATAATTAAATTGTTCATTGTAAAAAAATAAATTTAAGTCATTATATAGCAAAAAATAATTTGATTTATCTGTTTATCAAATAAAAAAAGAAAAAAATTGAGTTTGATCTTCAATAATTACCAAAAATAAGAATAAATTATGCGTGGGTAATGGTATTTATTAGTTCTACATACAATTCTCTATAACTGTACAAAATTTGAAAGCCCTGGAATAAAAAATAAAAAGTTTGTAAATTAATTAAATTTTTCTGTAACACTGGTTAAAACACACTTTTCAGCATTAGTCTAACATACAAAACCTTATAGGCTACTAAGGATATTATTAATATCAGTCAACTTACCCATATGAAAATGAGGCTATTCTTCAGATCAAAAACACTGTTTTTATACACTTTACAATATTTACAAAACGACTAGAATTCCTTAGCCTAGTCCTATTTACACTTATGTTTCACAAGACAAAGAGAGTGGCAGCCTTCCTTGCAATTAGAACATACAGTTCTGGTCTTCTTTCTTTTGTTGTAGTCCTTGCCTTTTTTTTTTTTGTACAAACCCGACATTCTCTGACGGCTACCGTAAATATTTTTTTTTCTCCAAGCTGATGATTCCAAAGACGTTTAAAATTTGATATCATAGTAAGAAACATATAGGGAATAGAAAAATAGTATATTTATTCCATATAGAAGATGAAATTATCTCTTAAAAATATGAAAAGTCCGCCGGTGATTAACCGCTAAACGGAGTTTTCCTCTGTGTATTTTTTATTATTAAAAATAGTACTACTTTTCTGATGTTGGCAGTCGTTCCCCGCAGTGTACTTCACGAGCATCTTTCGGGGAAGCGAAACAATAGCCTCCCGCTTATCTTTGTCAAAATCTGTCAGTATGAGGTCGACTTCCGTGCGAGACTGGACGATTCCTCCGTGAGCGCCTTATAGTGTTTAGTTTTTATGGAGTAATAATCCGTGTGTGCCTAAATGTGTGACCTGTGATGGTTTCTTTTTAAGTTTTTACAATATATTTTATTTGAATTTTGTGAAATGGAGAATGAAGACGAGAGACTTGTCAGTACAGTACCTGTGTGCTAGGGAACATTTCAGTACTGTTTATGGAGTGAACATTGTCCGTTATAAGAACCAGAAGGAAAATGTTTTGAATGTTTTTTGTTTGTAGTGTTTAAAAAAATGTTTAGTAAAGAATAAATTTTTGATTTTAGAGTAATAATTGACATTACAATTGTATAATATCTCAAGAATTGAAATAAGTTTTTTTTGTAAGAAGTTAAAAACTAAGTTAATTTCCATATATTATTACAGTAGGTTAAACATTTTTACAAATTGCATTATTCCTTAAAATAAATCATGTTGTTATTATACTATAACATTTTTTAAGATTTTGAATTTTCTTATTTGGAAAATTCATTACATAAGAGAGTAATTTTTATTTAATTTCTAAAAATGAATATATTACATTATAATTAAATCGGTATGAATATTTAAACAAATAAAAACAGTTTAAACGACTATGATATCCATTATTCGCTAACCTGGAGGAAACCTCCGTGAGCGCCTGATGGTGTTTCTAATTTTAAGCGCCTGATGGAGGGTTAACCAGACGGTTGGTCCTTTTCCCACAGTTCACTGCCGGCGATAAATCAGATGGTTGGTCCTTAAAGGGTTAACAGCTATTACATTAAAGATTATATCAAACGACTTACTGTTAAAATGGTTGAACTAGAGTGTATAAATTGTTATCTAGTTTATAGTTGAATTATTGATTGTTGGCAGTTTTAATGAGTTACACTCTCAACAGCCATTTCTATCTAAATTTAAAACTTGTGGTAAAATTTAGTTGTTATTCTTTGCTTTTTGTATGGCCTGTATGAATATACTACGTTTACAGCAATCTGCCACTACCGACAAAAAGTAAATGTCAGACTTCCCAAGCGAGAGAAATTATTTTGGATGAAATTACAGTGGTGTATTTCCAAGTGAATGAGATTTCCAGGCCGGTCTGTGCCACATGTGACACTGCTGTCACAATTGGAACATGTGCTTGTCGAATGACCTCGCTACTTAAAGTATAGACGGTATAAATCTGCCAGATTCGTTCAAAGATATACTATGCGATGATGAGTCAGCTATAGAGAGGCTTCTTTCTTTTCTGAAAGATACCTCACTACTAAATATATATGATATAATTAATTACCTTGATCTTAGTCAAATTGTAATTGATTTCCTAGTTTTTTTAATTTTGTTAATTGTTTATTTCCTTTGGTTATTATTTTTTATTAAGATTACCCGTTAACAGTCTATTACGATAAAAATTATATCAAAGTGTAATTGATAAGTTAGAGTGCATTTATATTTTTATAATCTAGTTTATAGTTGAATTACTATTGTAACTGATTGTTATTTTTATCAAGTTAAACTCTTTAACAGCCATTTCTATCCAAAATATATAAATTTAAACTAATAGTAAAATTTCTTTGCTTTTTGTATAGTCAGTATGAATATACTATGTTTATAGCATTTGACACTACCGATAATGAGTAGGTGTCAGTCTTACCTAGCGGGAAAAAATGATTTTGAATGAATTTATTGTATTTCCATGTGAATGAGCCGAGATTTCCAAGCAGTCTGCGACATATGCGACACTGTTGACACAATTAATTGGAACATGTGTTTGTTTGAATAAACTCGCTACTCAAAAGTATAGACACAACATAAATTTGCCAGATCGTTGAAAGATATACTATGCTATGATGAGTCAGCGATAGAGAGGCTTCTTTCTCTCCTGAAAGATACCTTACTACTAAATATGATCTAATAAATTATCTTGATCTTACTCGAATTTTATTTATATTTTAGTTTTTAAATATTGTTAATTGTTATCTAGTTCATAGTTTTCTTTCATTATTTTTTTGTCTAGATTTCCTGTTAACAGCTATTACAATAAAGTTTATATCAAACAAATTATTGTTAAAATGGTTGAGTTAATGTGTATTTATATATTGTAATCTAGTTTATAGTTGAATTACTCTTTTAATTGATTGTTAGTTTTTATCGAGTTAAACTCAAACAGCCATTTCTATGTTAAAGATATAAATTTAAAACTTATTGTAAAATTTAGTTGTTATTCTTTGCTTTGTGTATGGTATGAATGAATATACTACGTTTATAGCAATTTGACACTACCGATAATGAGTAGGTGTCAGTCTTACCTAGCGGGAAAAAATGATTTAAAATGAAATTATTGTATTTCCAAGTGAATGAGCCGAGATTTCCAAGCAGTCTGCACCACATGCGACACTGTTGTCACAATTGGAACATGTGCTTGTCGAATGACCTCGCTACTACAAAGTATAGAGACTACATAAATCTGCCATATTCGTTAAAAGATATACTATGCGAAGATGAGTCAGTGATAGAGAGGTTTCTTTCTTTCCTGAAAGATACCTCACCACAAAATATTATTAATTAATTACCTTGATCTTAGTCAAATTTTAATCGATTTCCTAGTTTTTAAATTTTGTTAATTGTTTTGTAGTTAATAATTTACTTTCATTGGTTATTATTTTTCATTAAGATTAGGGTCTACCCGTTAACAGTCTATTACGATAAAAATTATATCAAAGTGTAATTGATGAGTTAGAGTGTATTTATATATTGTAATCTAGTTTAGGCTATAGTTGAATTTCTATTGTAAATTATTGTTATTTTTATCAAGTTAAACTCTTAACATTTTTATCCAAAAGATATAAATTTAAACTAATAGTAAAATTTAGTTTTTATTCTTTGCTTTTGTACAGTCAGTATGAATATACTCGTACTATGTTTATAGCAATTTGACACTACCGATAATGAGTAGGTGTCAGTCTTACCTAGCGGGAAAAATTGTTTTAGTTGAAATTAATGTATTTTCAAGTGAATGGTCGTCCTGGGTATGACATTAAACTGCTCACCCCCACCATTTCTCTAATCCCTACCCAATCCCCCTCCAGGGTCTTTTTAGTACCCGATCCTTTCGACCGTTCCAGTACATGGCTCGCTGGGAGTGTTTAAGCCGGCATTAGATGTCCTATCTGGTGTTGGTGAGAGCTGATGTGGGTTTGTCTCTGCCGAGGTGTAAGTCATGTACTGGTTCAGAAGCCAGCCACTTCGGTCCTTGGTCAGGAAGTGTTTAGTAGGCTGGGGTGTCGGAGCCCCTGTTGACACGTGCCAGCCCAAGTTGTGCGCGTATTCTCGACTTGGTAAACGATGAAAACCGAGCCTCGGGGAACTGAGGTAGGGGTTTCTCCCAAGCTACGGTTTGTGGGACACCCGAGGGTATGCCCGCTCCCGGTTAATCGGCCCGCTGTGCTCAACACGATGCGTTGGTAAACCTACTTATGGAATCAACAAACCCCTCGACAAGGCAAACAAGAGTCGTAAATAGAGATCCCAGTGATCTAAGAAAACGAAGTCATTCTTCGAATTCTGAAGATGATGAAAACAGTGGGAAAAAAGTTATTTGTAATAAAGAAAATGAAATTGAAAGCAAACCAATTCCCAAGATATTTAATTATAAAGCACAAGGAAGAGGGCAAAACTTAAATAAAAGAGTTCTTTCCTGATAAATAAGTGTCTGGTTTTAGCTGGTGGACAACCGATGTTCGTGAAGAAGATTCAGAATGGGAATCTTGTTGAAGCTGGAAATGACAAACAAGCCCTAAACATATTAAAGATGAATACCCTTTTAAACCAGATTCCAATGGCCGTTGAAGCCCGTAAATCCTTAAACTCATCCAAAGGAATTGTGTTTAGCCGAGATTTACTTGAAGGAGTTTAGAAGGAAACAATCTTAAACTCCTAAAAATAACATTTCTTATTCCAAGCCAGTCTATCCCAGTACAATCATCTCAATGTTCTTCTTGCTCAGTCCTTGAAGGCATGGTGAAGGCTTTAACAGAACAAGTTGCTGCACTGGACAAGCATCTGGGTTCGTCATCCGCTCGCTTGGCAAGTACACCCTCCATTCCATCCCAGTCGCTCCCAGTAAATCGGCTTCCACCTACATTGTGATCGCCACTGGCTTTAACAAAACCTAAAAAAATAGACACAAACAAAAAACCAACAGCTGCTTCCTTTTTCAAACAGAAAAACGCTACAGACAGCAAATCAAGCCTAACAGTTAATGAAAGGAATGCTCTTGCCCAAAAACTACTGGAAAACATTAAAAATAAAACAGACCTTAGAACTAAGGCCCACTCACCATCCTCTTCCCAGTCCTCCAAGATCTCCATTATCGATGAAGAAATGGAGGACCCTTGTCTGCAACCCAAATTTAAGACCCGCCAAAACCAAGGGAAAATAAAAAAGAATCTCAATGAGTAAAATCAATATAACATTTTACTGAAATTAAATTTAAAAAAAATATGTCTACAATACAATGAAATATAAATGGTTTACGGAGACACATTGAAGATCTAAAACTTCTTACAACAGAGCATAGGCCCCTTGTTATTTGTATTTAGGAGACTTAGCTTAACCTCACGAGTGGGTTCTCCTTTCCTAGATATGAAATTTTTCGTCGTGATGCTATCCCACGTAGTCACGCCTGTGGAGGGGTCGCGATTCTCGTTGAATCATCCGTACCCGCTGCAGAATGTGCTCTTGAAACCGATCTTCAGGCTATAATTGTAACTATCTCCACCCTTCTTCATCTTACTATGTGCTGTGTTTATTTTCCTCCAGCATCTACCGAGTTTGACACAGAAGAGTTCGAAGACCTTCTCAATTCTTTGCCTACTCCTTTTATGGTTGGGGTTGATTTTAATGCCCACCATCCATCTTGGGGATTTACCTGGTCTAACTCTAGAGGAAACTCCCTGATCAGAATCCTAGACAGGTTTAACCTGACTGTCTTGAACAATGGCTCCCCAACTTACTTGTGCCCACGCTCAGGGTCTTGGTCCGCCATCGACCTATCAATTCCCACCCCTGTTGTGGCACATAGGTTTGTTTGGGAGGTCCTCCTTACTTCTACGGAAGCGACCACGCTCCCGTGAAACTAAGTGAAACACGTGCCCCAACATCGCCATCAAGACGACCAAGATGGATTCTAACCAAGGCTGACTGGGAAGGATTCAAATCCTTTTTATCTACATGTGACTCTGATATTTTAAACTGACATTGACAAAGCAACTAAAAATATAACAAATTATATCATAAATGCAACTAAATCATGCATACCTAAATCTTCGTCAGAGCCGAAACACCCTTTTATCCTTGGTGGAATACGGATTGCTCGGCCGTCCTTAAAGATCGCAGGAGAGCTTTGAAGAAATTTAATAAATATCCTACTACCGAAAACCTGAATGATTTTAGAAAAAAGAGACCAAAGGCTCGCCAAGTTTTTAAGATAACAAGAAGAAATTCATGGTTAAATTATATTAGTTCCATATCTAGGACAACGCCATCGAGCGAGATATGTGGCCGACCTGCGACCAGCCATAACCTTGGTCTTAAGCACCTAGGTCTAGGCTACAGACCAACTCGAGATGGCTAACATCCTTTCTTCCGCCTTCGCAGAGGTATCGATGACCAGCTCCTATACAGACCATTTGAAGGCTATAAAGACTGGAAGAGGCTAGACCGGTGGATCTGGATAGAAATCATATCAGTCTTCTTAACCTCCCCTTTTTGATGGCTGAACTCCAGACTGCACTCGCATCCTCTTCGAACTCAGCTGCAGGACACAACGATATCCATTATGCCATGCTGAAAAATCTTCCTAAGAAAACAAGCAATCTACTGTTGTTGCTTTACAATAAAATATTTTCACACCGGTGTTTCCCTGCTTCCTGGAGCAAAGCTCACGTCATTGCTTTGTACAAACCTGACCAGGATAAACTATCGGCGGCAAGTTATCGTCCTATTTTCCTAACTAGTTGTCTCTGCAAAGTGATGGAGAGAATGGTGAATCGTAGACTGATGTGCTTTCTTGAGTACAACCGCTGTCTTGCGCATCAGCAGTGCGGTTTCCGACAGGGGCATTCTGCAATAGACCAATTAGTCTCTCTCGAATAATCTATTTTGGATGCTTTTGTTGAACGTAGGATGGTGATCGCTGTTTTCTTCAATCTTAAAAAAGCTTACGACACTGCATGGCATAGGGGGATAGTAAATTCTCTTTCCTCGTGGGGAATAGGCGGTAACATGCTAGCTTTTATCCAGAATTTTATGGATAACCACTCAATTCAAGTCAGGTTGGAAAATATACTCTCCCGTCCAACAGCACTGGAGAATGGTATTCCTCAAGGTAGTGTAGCTGCACTTTGTTTTTTGTAGCTATTAACAACATAACCTCTTGCATCCAGCAACCTGTCCGGTGTTCGCTGTTCGTGGACGACTTTGCCGTTTACGTAACGGCAGGACGTCTCCCTGCGGCTGAGCGGTGCCTTCAGCTTGCCATCAACCGTCTCGAGGAGTGGAGCAGGTGCACTGGTTGTTCATTTTCTGTGACTAAAGCCCAGTGCATATGTTACTATAGATTAAGATATGTCCCAGATCTCAAACTCAATAGGAATAAATTACCGTTACCGACGAAGCAAGGTTTCTTGGGATAACTTTTGACAAGCGACTAACTTGGATCTCGCATCTTAAAGCACTCAAGAGCAAGTGCCTAAAACGTTTAAAAACCTTATGAGAGCCATTAGCGGTACAAAATGGGATGCAGACCGAAGATGCTTGTTACGTTTCTACAGAGCGTACATTCATTCGTGTCTGTACTATGGTGCCCAGGTCTACTCTTCAGCTCGACCATCCGCTCTGAGAATGTTAGATTCGATTCAAAACAATGCAATAAGACTTGCCACTGGAGCTTTTCGCTCCAGCCCTAAACCAAGTCTGCTTGCATACGCTGGAGAAACCACCTCTATAATATAGAAGTAGCCAAATAATTATAAACTACTTTCATGCTCTCAAGTCAAGACGAAACAATCCCGCGTACGACCCTGTATTTAATAGCTGTAAACATCAATACTACAACTTGCGTCCAAACTCTCCTAGGCCATTTGGAATGAGAGCTCTCTCCTGTCTAGCTGATCTCGGCTTAACCGATTTTCCTTGTGCTATAACACATGAATGTAATATCCCACCTTGGAAGGTTACTAACTTCTCTTCCGATGTGTCTCTGAGTTTTAATCCCAAAAGCAAGACACCCGACATAGTTTATAAACAAGGTATTATGAAAATATTCGACGCATTAAAGCTTTGCGACTTAGTATATACTGATGGATCAAAAACAGATCAGGGAACTGATTGTGCTTTCGTAACTAAGACTCGTGAATATAAGTTTGGACTGCCTGTTTATTCTTCAATTTATTCTGCGGAGCTGACAGCCATTCTCAAAGCAGTCAGCATTGTATGCCCAAGAAGTAGAAGATTAGTTCTATGTTCCGACTCTCTTAGTTCATATATTCCCAGAATATTCTCATTCGTAAAGTCCTAAGTGCTATCTACGATCTTGGCACGCGAGACATACATGTCTTTCTGATCTGGGTTCCCGGACACGTCGGAATACATGGAAATGAGCTCGCTGATAAAGCAGCTAAAGAAGCAACAAGTCTTGACCCATTAAATCGGCGTTACCAGCGCAGACATTAAACCTCAGGTTAAAACCAAAATAACACTTCAGTGGAATGAATCTTGGCAAGCCATAGAAAATAATAAATTAAGGACAATCAAAAATAGTATATCGCCTTGGTCTAGTTCGCTTCGCACCAGTCGTCGTGAGGAAGTAGTGCTGTGCCGTCTTCGGCTAGGACACACGCTCCTGACGCATGGCTTTCTTATGAATCGCGATGATCCCCTTTTGTGCCCTTTTTATAACGAGGTTGTAACAGTGAGGCATATTCTGTTGGAATGCAACCACTATTCTCAACAGGGACGTAAATATTTCCTCCCAGCAATTCTAATTGTGACGTCTTTGCCAAGCTCTTCGGATTCCTGAACAATACGTCGCTAACGTCACGAATCTGATCTGAATTGAATTTTGTATTCTATTTATTATTATTGTTATTTGGTACGTAGTCTTTTGTTATATCTTCGTATAGATTTTATTTACTGCTACCGGATTGGCCTCTTTACAGCCATCATGGTGGCAGGCAAACGTTGTAATGTATCTATAGTCCTTAACTTATGATATTAAGTTCCTCCTGTTATCGTTATTGTTATTTATGTTTTATTGTTTAATGGGTTAGACCACTTTACAGTCTCTCCCAAGTTGTTGATTTAGTTGTTACTTATTTATTCCTTATATGAAATATTTTATTTACCTTCTTGTATGTTTTTCGTTTAATATGTGTATTGTAAATTGACACCACCAACTATGAGTAGGTATCATTTATGCAAGCGGGCGATGATGACCTAAGTGTTTGTACCGTAGTTGTAATTATTTATGCTGAATCGCGGTAGGAAGTAGGCTCTTTTGTTAACTAGACGCGGTGCGTGGACATTGTTTGTTGGTTCAAGACAAGTAAATCAGCTGATCGAGATGTCTACGGTGATACGTTCCCGAGCTGGTTGGCTTGAGAGAGGGGGACCAGTGTTGGAGTGTCGACGACAGGGTGCAGACGTCTAGTTGAGAAGCAGTAGTTCTTCCTCTAATCCTCTAGTTTGGGATATAGAGTAATTCTTTTTATCGGGTGTAATTTAAATCAAGTTATTAATTTTCTTTAGTGCGTATTAGTTTCCTATCAGCCTCCATAGTCTTCAAAGTAGTAAGTCCCGTACCAGCGTTTAGTTAAAAGGGAACCCTGTAGTCCATATACCGTAGGGGAGAGTGGGGGAATTGTGCGCACCTAAGGGAAAATATTTTTCATATTTTTTTAATGGCTTATTTTGTGTCATCCGTTACACCAAAAGTTGAAGTGGTTATCATACTATACACTGGTGTTTTTTTGAAAATAAAATACCCTAAGGCAAACTATGTACATTTATTTTTCTAAGAGTATGCAAGAGCGCACAATTGCCCGAACGTAGGGTAATGGTACGCAGTGGGTTGGGTAATGGTGCGCGTTTTGAGCACATATCGGAATGTGGAATAAAAGTCACCATTTATAGTAAACACTTTATTATACAGTGTGTAAGTAAAACATTATAGTGAATAAAGTATAAAATGGTTATATAAAATGTTTTTGGTTACAAAGAGATATTTTTAATATGAAAGAGATAATTTTTTAAACAAAGAGGATAAAAATTATTTTAGTATTTACAGAATTCGCAAATAAAGTCTTTAGCTGATTCTTTCATTGTGCATGCTGCGTGATACCACTTTCCGCACAATATACATCTGTACCACAGTTCCCTGTCTTTTCCATGATCTCCACAAAAACCACACAACTCATTGGGCGCCCCCTCAACTGCGTCTAGATCGATTACACTTCTGTCTACATCGTCAAACTCGTCATCATTGCAGATGGCTGAAGGGTCTATGTCTGATTCATCTGATGTGTCCCAAACGCTTTTCTCTAGTTTGTGATAAGGCCTAACTTTGGTCTTTTTTACCTTACTGGCAGTAGGCCCATTGCTTTTATTAAGTTTAGGAGACAAAGCTAAACTTTGAACAACTTTCTGGTTTTTTTTTGGTCAGTCTCTTTTTTTTCAGTTCTTCTTTTAGTTTTTTCTTTTCTGCATTAGCTTCTAGTTTTATTTTAACTGGAGTGCTAGTTAGAATTTCTGAATGTTGTTTTTCCCTGGGTTTTTTCTGATTTGCAGGCTTATAAACCTTCTTATTTGAACTCAAGAAAGGAGCGTATGCCAGAAAGGAGTTGGAAGCTTTGGTCGATGTGCACGGTAACGGATCATCAAAAAGACTTGGTGCAATTGCAGTTGACTGAGGACTTCCGAAAGTTGATGGTGTTGACACTTGACTTGTGGAAGGGAGTGTTTTTTCTGGACAAACAGTGATCCTAGTTGGTGTAGGCATTTCATGCTCTGGAACTCCTTCTACTGGAGGGATAGGCAAGTCGCGCATTTCAGCCATTCCGTTGTCAAAAAACTTATCAGGGTTGAAAGGGAAAATCCCAGCAGAACGGAAGCCTGACGCAGCATTAGACATGGTAGCTACCTTTATAAAAGCTTGATTAAGGAGTCCGGCAACATCATACTCGGTTATCTTCTCATGACCGGATCGCATTAGATGAAGATCATATTCTCTATACAAGGCGTTTTTCAATGGACCGAAAAAAGTCAGGTCCAGTGGCTGAAGCCGATGGGACGTGTGAGGGGGCAAAGATATCATATGAATGTTGCTGTCTTTGCAAAACTTGTAGGCCGGTATGGATATATGACTGTTGTGATTGTCCAGGATTAGAAGAACAGGATCCTCGGGTGTAGGGTGTGAGTGTTTTTTAAAGTGAGCTAGCCACTCCAAAAACAGCTCCGAGTTTGTCCAGCCGTTGTTAGAGAGGCAGTAAAGTGCACCATGTGGTCCATTCACTTGAAGGTTGGGGGTCATTCTTTTGCGTGGATATATCAGCATTGGTGGGATGTAGTGGCCACCAGCACTTACACAAAAAACTGCTGTGATTGTTCTTCCCCTTTCCCCTGAAGTAGCCCCACCTACTCTTTTAGCACCCTTTAGTGCCAACACTTTTGGGCACTTCTTTTGGACGGTTGTTATACCGGTTTCGTCCTGATTGTACGTACGGTGGGGGTCTATTTCAAATTTATGTATCACTGCTTTCAAGTTATCAAAAAAAATCTTAACCTCTTGCTCATTGAACGCTGAAATTCTGTTAAGACTTGTGTTTTCAGGCTGGCGTAACTTCAGGTTTGTGTTGCGTTTCAAGTAGCTATATAACCAGTCTTTGCCTGCCAGACAAGTTTCTTTGTTGAAAGAGTGCTTAAGACCATTGTCTTCAGCAAATCTGTAGGCAATTCGGCGAAGCTCTTTGGGTGTTAAACCATAAAAAAGACTACTTAGCAGCAAAACAAATTCACTAAGTTCAGCTTCCGTCTCTGCCGGGAAAATAGTTTTCCGACCTAATCGAAGATTGACGTCTCTTAGGCCTATTGGTTCCTGAACGGCAAGGTATTTTCGTAAGGTCGCCTCTGGAATGTTGAAACTTCTTCCGACTTCTCTGATTTTCCTTTTCTCTTCTTTGACAGCCCGCAAAGCATTTTTTAGGTCATCTGGCGAGTACTTTAGGCGATCACCCTTTCGAATGTAATTTCTCGGCATCTGAGAACAAAACCACGAAAAAACAAAGATTAGGCAAACCTTTGTATATAAGCGTGTGAGGGGGAATCATGCGCGCAAACGCGTACCATTACCCGACTGCGACCATGTGCGAATAAACCTAACCTAAAATATGCAACTGAACTATAGATTAGTTCAGACCAATCATATACCGAAACACGCGTAAATTAACGTAGTTTAAGACTATGTACAGATTATTTAGATTGGAGAAATGATGTAGGCTTACCTTCTTATTTCCTGATGAGAGAAAATTATAAGAAAATCACGATAAACACTTCTTTCACTCTCACTCATTAACAACTGCCAGTGGCGCGCCGGGTGTTGTTGTCTAGTAGTTCGCATAGCAACCGCTAGGTGCAGCACTTATCAGACATCGGATTACTATGTCCGTTTGTCTCAAACAGTGATGCGCACTATTACCCACTGCGCAGAATTACCCCACTCTCCCCTACATGTTAAAAGTATTAACTTTAGGTACAATTTAAAAGAAAACTATCTCAGTTACAGCATTGAAACTTTGTATGCCTTTTTTTAATGCTTTTTAAAGTATAGTTAACCTATTTTAAACTTAATTACAAAAAGAAATATTAGTAATGATTTTTTTTAATATACCAAAAAACACAATTTTTTTACAAAAAATATTTTTTTTTAAAGACTTAAAAGCAAATTATCTTAAATAAAATAGGTTAAGTCTTTTGATAATGACTTAAATAAAATACACAAAAAAAATCATGCAGATAGCTTAAAAGGTTTAGTAGAAAAGTGTACCTTCGTGTCAGAATGTGTGATTTTTCAGGAGAGCTCAAGAACTGTACGGTACCCCTTGCAGCCACGCTAAAACATTCCAGGATCATACTTTTTACTTTCTTCTTCCTCCTTGTTTTCTCTTTTTCCCTTTAGGTTTCTTTTCTGCTTTCTTTTCTTCTTAGTAACATCCAAAGCTGCTTTGTTGGCATCTAAAACTCGGTTCTTGTCGATTTGCTTCAGGCCTACAACGCAGTTGCTTCCGGCATCACCACACAGCTTTTGCAACACTTCCACTTTGCCAAGAGCACCACTGTTGAATGTTATAATTGAATCCAACACTCCAATTTTTAAGGTATTGAGCCCAACAAAAGTATTTTTTGGAATTCTGGTCCAGATTACGTTGTTGAAGGACTCGTTAGGGTTCTGTGTTCGGCCGTGCAGGCATTTTCTGAGTAGGTTAGTGTCCGACAGGTCTTGGTAAATTGATTTTATTTCTAATAAAATAGCCTCAGGTACTGAATGCTTATGATGGTATACCTCACCTGTCACTAAAGACTTTTGGTACTTGCACCAAGATTGTTCACCTTTTGGGCATAGTTCATGGCCAAGTTTCACGTCGGTTGAAAGTAAATGGAAGTAGGTTGCCCAAACAGCCTTCCTCATTTTTTCAACGTCATCCACATTTTCTCGTATAGCTTTGCCATAGTAGGTCTGTACACTGTCTATCAATGCATCTGTCAGCCTACCACGTCCAGAGAGAGGTTTTCCGTCAGGTAACTTATGGCCACGCAACTTAGCCTTCAATCTGCGCAGCCGACTTCCCATTCTCTTCTGGACGTGTCCTACACATTCCAACTTCTTAATTTCAACCTCATCACCATAAGGCTTAGCTTGTTGTACTGACAAAAAAGCTGAGCTGTCACCATCTCCTAAATAACTTGTGTATCTTACACCAAGGTTTTGTTCCGAGCGCCTGAATACCTGAATAGCAGCCTCTACCTCCATACCGCCGCTCGGCCCGTCATAATTCTTTGAGCACTGTTCTCTGTGTGTAGGGCTGTTTTTAGTTATTTTATTGCATGAACAATATTTTGTCAGTGAAACAGCATCCAAAACTTTCCCTGTATCCATACTCGTGACAGAAAACACGCCATTCAAAGATGTATGGCCACGTTCCGTCAAAAACAGCCGCTATGTCGGTATTACCCTCGTTTTCTACAACTGCTTCATGGGCTGCTTGTTTCATTGAAGCAATAGAAACCTCTTCAACAGCACTATGAATAAGTTTGTTATAGGCTTGAAACCTACTTGGTGGCTTTGGAAGATCCAACACTGAACAAAATACTTCTGCCGCAGCTTTACCTTTACCAATGGAACGGAAACCATATACACAACGCACATTTATGTCAAAAAAGTCCTGCTCAGCCTTCTTGCTGGTATAAAATTTATTTTCTAGTCCACAGTTATTGCAACTAAGTACAAACTGTACAGCCAGGCCTTTACGGTTAGCAGGAACTTCACTAATTTCTAAAGAAGCACTTCCACAGTTAGCGCACTTTGTGGATGCCAGTAAAATTTGGTTCAAAAGTTCTAAATTAATTATGTAGTTTCCCTTAGTGTTATTTACAGGAAGGTACTCAATATCATCAGCACACAAAGAGATGTATTTACACTTTATTTTAGAAGCAGAGGTATTGGACTCTGGCTCTGGATTAGGCCTAAAACTATCAGGAATGTTCTCCTCTGAAGTAGGGTTAGAAGAGTTTAGTACATCACTATTATTCTTACTAGTAGTAAACTGATTACCTTTGAATCTATTCTTACCAAACTTGTTGGCCCTAGGCATTTTGTAAGAAACTAAATAATAATACTCACAACAAAATAATTACAAACAATATAATAATATTCAGAAAGTCAACACAAAGCTCACAGTGCAAAACGAAAATAAAGCTCATTTACATAAGTAAACAAACACAACACTCATGAAAATAAAAACATATGCTTTTAAATTAAAAACAGATTAGCCAACCTGACAAAACTAATTGTGTAAAATAACCTCTGTGTCACTAGTATTATGTATAAAAGTGCAAAAGTCAAACTCGTTGCGATGCAACTGAAATCAGACATTCGTTACTGTGTTGTTTGTTGCTAATTATTTTATTTTAATTATTAATAAGTGCCAAACATACATGTGTTATATATCATTTTGTTCAGAATTAAATGAAGAATAAAAAACAATTAAAAACAAAAAAAAAATGTTTTAGATTTTTTTACTACAAGGTTCCCTATCTTTTATTTTTATACTGTTGTGATTAAATTTCTAAAGTTTCTCATACTACAGAGTCTGAGAATTAATTCAATTTTTTGAAGTATTGTGAATTAGATTTTGATCGTAAAGTTAATATCAAGTTTTGTGTTATTTTGATTTTGAATATTTTGAGAAGAGAACTTTTTATTTTATTTTGTTAATTTAAACCATTTTGGAGAAGTGTACATTTTTAGTTTCATTTTTATTTTGATCAGATTCTTAATTAGATTTGACCGATTGTGAGAAGTTTTTGAAGAAAATCAAATCTAAAGTTTGTAAACTTTGTTAAATATTTGGGTGAACTTTAATTCGGAATAAATCAAGTATATCCGAAAAGTTGTTTTGATTTATAAAGTATTAGCTCCAAAGTAATATAATAGATGTACTATAATAACGGTACATGTTTTTCGCCCACAAAAAAAAATGTTCATTCCAATGAATAAACGTATTTCATTTTCTGTTACAGCTTGGATTGATTTGTTTGCGTCTCGCTGAGTAGCATACAAGTTTGTATGGAAGACAATATGATCAATTAGAGCTTTGTGAAAATACAGACCAAATAAAGATGCGGGTGACTTATTTGGCAGATTCTTAACATTATCAGTAAGTCCTGAAATTGACTCAAAATCAGGAATGACAGTTCTCTGCCTTTTATTTTTATTCCATTTAAGTGCAGGTTTCTGTATGATGACCTGTGTGTTTTCAACGCAAATCATCCGGTTGTTTTTTACGTTTTTACTAACTCTTCTCTTGGTAGTGTTGTTTGAAGCAGGGTGTCCTGGCTTATGAGAACTGACTGTTTTAGACGATCACTGTCTTTTAGTAGGGTGACCCGGAGCACAAAGTAACCTCCGTTTTGAAATAAAAAATAAACCAGTTGAGATACAAAAAGTTTATTATATATGTTAAAACTACAGCTTTTCTCTACTTTTCTACATATTCACCATACAAATTCAAGCACTTATCAATCTTTTAACAGTTTTTGAAAATTCTGTCTTTAAAAAATCTGCCGCTTGAGAACGTAGCCAACCTGTCTCAGCGTTTTGAAGTGTACAATGCCATTTTCAAAACATAATTTGTGTCGCTATCACACATCTCAAATTTGTTTATCCCATACCAAGCATGGTTTTTATTCGGCATGTACATTATAAATACACAACGGTTTTTCATAGCTATGAGGGACTCGTCTATTGCAACATTTTGCCCAGGTACAAAATGCTCTTTTAGTTTTAAATTGAAATAATCATTTATGTCCTAATTTTATTCCATGGATCAAAATTTGGATCACTACGTTGTAAATTATGAGAGTTGCTTACATGAAACATAGAGCTAATAAGTTGAAATTCTCTCAAGAGTCATGTTCTCGGGAAAAAATGGATGGTATATATTACTTTTGGTACTCCAGTAATCAGCTATATTTTTTGCCTTGCTAGTCCCATATTTAGTATCAATGCTATAAAGGTTTTTATTTCACTTACTGTGATGTGAACCCTTTCAGCGTAGAAAATCTACTAAGCTCACCAGAATTCCTTTTGTTTCGCATAGTTTTTGCAGCATAAAAGTTAGTTTGGAATTGAGGAGTGCGCACGCAAAAACAAACATGTCAGTCAAATGCAAATTTACAGTAAATGAGAAAAACCTGTTTTGCCTCATATATAACCTGATTAAAACCATGTAAACTGTATTTTAGTACCATATGTGACTAAGAATATGAGCTACATAAGCTGTTCAAATCTAAGTAACCATTTAAATGAGTTATTACAATTTTAATTATTGACATGTTTGCTTTTGATTGAATCTTAGTGATATGTTTGATCTTGGTTGAGTATTATGTTGACATGTTTGGTTTTGACTGAGTCATTGAGTAGGTTAGTGACATAGCCTATCTCTTTGGTTGGAAAAAATTAACTTATATTTGTTTGAAATTTGTATCCAATAAAGAAATAAACCCGGTTTAGTTTAACCCTTTGAGTGCCAAGACCATATATTGAGTTATGGAACTTTTTGCAACATATGTTATATTCAGGGGTATGTCTAAAAATGCCAGACCCGGAAATCCCAGTTGTGTAGCAACTTAGTAAAACTTTTTTTAACAGGATTATTTCCATAGAAACTTATCATGCTGTAGATCAAAATGCTTGGTTTTAATTGGGCTATACTTTTATTAGTAAATTTTCTTACAGTTTATTTCTTATATATATATATATATATATTTTTAACACAAAACAAAAAAGTTTTCTTTTTTAACATTTTTTTAAAGTTTTATATTGCAGTTTTTACAAATAAAAAAAAACATTTTTACTATGGAAAACACTTTCTTTTCTAAGGGAATATTACTAATAAAAAATGTGCAAAATTTCATAGTGTTATGTTCAAAACCGGGACAAAAAAAATTTTTTTTAGACCAAAACAGTTTGGAAAAAATACACACATAGCCTCATCATATACATTTGTGTGTGGTCTAAAAGAAAACTTATAAAATTTACTCACCACATACAGTATTTCTTATGCTCAAGAATGAAAGAATGAAATTTCAGTTCAAAATCTTCACTAAATGTTTATATACAATTATTTATATACACTATTCACAACAGTTTGTCTTCACTTCACTTGCATTTGTGCTTTGGGAAGCAGGTGCCATGACAGCCTTCCCCACAGTTTGTGCAAACTGTTCTAGACCTCTTCCTTCCTGTTTTGAAATCAGGCCCCTCATTGTACATACAAAAAAAGTCTTTTTCTTTTTTTCCGGGCAATTTTTCTAATCCAATTTTTCTTTTGTCACCCTCTACGTTTACAGTTTTACCTTGCTGTGCTACCCATTCATCAGAAATACTTTCAATGATTTGCACAGTATACTGGTATCTAGAAAGAGGTTTCCTGTTGTTTTGGACACAATTTTCCCTATATATAATGTAGGAATTTATTACCATTCTTGCAAAAAGATTAAAAACAACCTTTTTCCAATACTTAACTGTTCGTCTTTCGTCAAGGTAAGAATAGAGCATCATGTCGAATGTGTCTATCCCACCCATGTGCTTATTGTAATCTAGTATGATGGATGGTTTGTTTTCAACTGTTACCCTGCCATGCCTCCTTTTGGTATGTACAATATCTTTTATCTCAGCTTTTGAGGACAGCAAAACAACTGGTTTTTTTGTGATGCTTGTTGTCTATAGGCCAGTGTCACTATGTTTCCTTGATGGTAGTACTTCTTCTGGCCAACTTGAAACTTTTCTTTGATTCCATCAGGCAAGCCTTTTTTATTCTTCCTTACTGTGCCAGTAAAAAAGGTTTTTTCCTCATACAATTTTTTGACCAGCGGAATACTAGAAAAAAAATTGTCTGTAAAAACATGAAACCCTTTCTGTAAATAATTACAAGCACGAAGAAGAGAAGTGACAACCGAATAGCCAAGACCATATTTTTTTACCTCATCAGATGGAGATGTGTTCTTACCCTGATAGCAAAATAAGCTCATGCAGTAATTAGATACAGAGTCACACAACACCCATAACTTTATTCCCCACCTATGGTGGTGCTTATTGGGGAGGTATTGTGTGATTCCGGTTTGACTTTTCGTCCCAATTAGAGATTCGTCGACTGACAACTGTTCATGGGCTGTATAAAAGAATTTAAATAGCCTATTACAGTGCTCAATTAAGGGTTTGAACTTTTGAGTGGGGTCGTAACCTGGTTGGTTGGCTTTAGGTAGTTTTTCATTGTCAACAATGTGAAAGAAACTAAGCAAAATTTGAAATCTATTTCGTGTGAACATCTTACTAAACCATGGAGTTGCTTGTGAGTCACTAGTTGACCAATAAGAGGGGATAGTTGGTTTCCTAATCAGTGCCCATATTTAAAACAGCAGCAATAAAAGCCTTCATTTCCAAAATGTTCACGGGGATCCAGCTGTGCCTACGACTACCAGGTGAGTCATTGTCTGCAAAAGACGAAATTGTCTGGTTAGCATACCTGTTGGTTTCAACCACAAACATAGTCAAAAGTGTTTCTGTAAAAAATAGTGTAAAATAGTCAATGGGCTTAGAGTCAACAGGTGGGCAATGTCTAGGTCCTGGAGATTCAACATAAGAAAAATCATGAGTGAAGTTACTGCGGCTCTCTTCGTTTATACTAAGCCAAATATCATTGTTTGTAGGCCCGTCGGCATCATCACCCGATTCAGAGGAACTGGATAACACACTCCTATCAATGATTCTACTTACGTTAGGTCTAGGCCTAACCTGTGTTCCTGACGTACTAGGCCTAGGTCTAGAAACATCAAAGTCACTCTCTGAGGATTGACCTCTATGTACATTTTTTTTGTGGCTCATACAATGGATCAGCATCACTATCATCACTAAATAAATCACTAAGATCGTCTTCTGAGGTTAGTAAATTACCATCAGATACATCACCATCAAGTTCTCTGTCCACCTCACTTGATCTAAGGTTCTCAGGATCCATTATTCAGCCATTTGAAAACTACTTAAGTGTTTTACACACTAATAATAAACACTACACGCACAATTCAAACGATTGTAGCACAAAACGTAATAATTACGCTATTAGAATTCAAGCAACAATGTTTCAAAAGAAACAACACACTAGCACGCGTTTCTGCATTCGTCGTCTGCCACGCTACTCAGCTAGTCAGCTGTCGGCAGCGCTGTGATGGCCATTGTTTTTTTTTAGATTCTCTTCTGGATTGGATTTTTTTTCCAAACACCACAGAAAATTAAAGGCATATTATTGGAAATACAATTTATTACGTCGAAACATAAAAATACCGAAAAATATAAACAAAGGATCTTAAAATAATTGGTGGCAAAGATTCGTCACCATGGCATTTCTCGCATATACAACTGGTGGCGAAAAGTCGTCACCGTGGCATTTCTAGCATTTATCATTGGTGACGAAATTTCGTCACCGTGGCACTCAAAGGATTAAAGAAAAAAATATTTATTGACATGTAGGTACTTACTTTATCAATGATGAAATTATCTGTAATCAGTATCATCGTCCACTTTGTTTTAAAAATAATTAGTAAGTCTAACATAAACCCGTCCAAGTATTTAATTATTAGTAAGTCAAATATGAACACTTTCATCGTCTTTAAAGCAATAATTAGTAACTCAGATATGAACACCTTCATCGTCTTCCAAGCAATCACATAGTTCTTCACAGCTTGTCGTTCGTTCTGTCACATCTTGTGAATCTATGATGTTCACATACCACTGTCGCTGAGGAAATGCCTCGCATTCTCTCCATGACTCTCAAACAGTTCCTTCAGAAGAGAATCAACATCCTTCTTTTTTGGTTGTGAAATACTATGCTGCAACGGGACAACTTGTAAAATGAATTCCCTGGCTTTCTTTGATGAGAAACCCCTTTTCAGAAGAGTAACAGCTGTGACTTCCTCATTAAATCTTAGAAATGTCTGTCCTTTCACAAGAATTCTGTTTGATTGGGTGTATCGGTACTTTTATTACAAATCTCAACGCGTTTGAAGGAACTAATGTTAGTTAGGTTTTTTTATCCTTTATAAACCAATCTTGGCCTAACACTCTTACCGTACCAAACATTCTGTAGACATTCAAGTACTCTTTCGACTGGATTGTCACATGCTTCTTTAATTCTCTCTGCACCCTTCCAAAAACTCTGTCTGCGGGCAAGAAGGTGTGTCCACGGACTGGAAAATACAAAGTAATGTTTTGGATGTGGGTAGTGTGTGATCTTTTTTCCAAAAAGTTCATTAGAGCATGAACAACAATGTTGTTCTTATTTTGTCCCCCCACACCCATCACAGAAAAGTCTAACGTTTTCTTTTCCATCTCCATTAATATTCTTCTCTAAAAAGTCTACTAGAGCTGAAGAGATCTCGAGAGACCCTCTGCCTGCTTGATCCTCTGTCCAACAGTATAAAAAAGACTTGTTAGTCGCTGGGTCAACACAACACAGATTATAAAAACCTATTTGTCGAGCATAATAGGCTTGCTGAATTGGGGTTTTGGGGAGTGGATGAACCTGTTGAAGGTCAAAACATATAGTCGTTGTCTTATCATCATCTTCTGTACGAAGTAGGTCGTAAAAAGCATTTGCTCTCATTTTGTGAACTCTCTTTTGTAACATTAACTTAGATCGTTTCACTGCATTGTTCTCATTTCTTATTTGAAATGTGAGTCGGGTGCACTAGCTACAGGTGTCAGATGCGGGAGATTTAAAACCCACATTAAACTCTGAGAAAATGCGTTGAAACATTGATCTTGAACTTGTAGTTCAGAAGAAACTGTGCTTTTATAAATCTTAACGAAGTTTATTCTGTGTTAAATCACTGTGCAAGAAGATTCGGGCAGATTTTTTCCTGTTATAATGTGATTCACTGCCCTTCAAGTTCCCTATGAATTCCAGCACACTTTCTTTCTTGGCTGCTGACTTATTACTGATACGATCGCCTCCTCTCCTCTCTTTTATATCTTTTCCAGATTTTACAATCTTGCAGATATTGTTTAACCGATTGTTTTACAAACAAGTTAACACCTTCAGCCCGACGGGATAAATGAATCAATATTTTCCCCACTCAAAACCCCGACGTGCGCCACCGGTGGCACATGCCGATCCCCCCAAAACCCCGACGTGCGCCACCCGTGGCACACTCTTATACGGCATTTTAGTTTGGTTTTAAACCAAGCCGTAGTTTTACAACTTGTTTTAGATGACTTTGTCGATACATATGGAACCTTTTACAATGTGCTCCACCGGTGGCGCACGTCGGGTTTTGATAAAGACCTTTTTTAGTGGAAAAAAATACAAAGCAATAAATTTGAAACTCAAGATATTTTAATTAAACATTAGCTTTCCTATTACAAATGGTGTTCAGTTTAGTGCTTGGAGTTAAAACACTCTAAGCACATTGTAGGAGTCTCATCGCACCCTTTGCAGTAAGTTGAAACACGTTTTGCGTACGTCCTTGCTGCTTTGGCCCCCCTTTCTTCCTTCATTTTGCTGTAGCAGCTGACACACACCGTTTTCTGTAAGGAATAAATCTAATTGGATGTTTGTACTTTCATAAAACGTATTTAATTATATTTTTATCAAATATATGGGAAACCATGTTGAAATAAACTTTACAAATTCATAGCAAAAATGCAGATCACTAATTTATTGAACTAAATTGATGAACATGCAGGTAAATTGACGAAAACTAAGATCCATTAGTTTGGATCTAAACTAGTATGTAGTGTTATTGTTGTTATAAGACGTAGTGTAGATATATTGTAATTTTATATAAAATTAAAATGAAATATTTTACCTGGTTTCTCTTGCAGTCCCTTCACGCTTTGAGAGCACATGTTTTAGTTTCTTGGTACCTTGCCTGCCATCTTGGGGTGTTTGAACAAGGGCTCCAACATTTTCTCCTTCAAGGAGATTTCGAAGTATTTTTTCTCTGAAAGTGAGCATACAACAATTTTTTTGGTTTAATGAGTACTTGTTATGTAGTACTAGTGCATTCACTACACAAGTACCTAGGAGAAGATCCAGTGCAACTTTTTTGTACCAAATGAGAGTCTTTCTGATAGGAGTGTAATAAGAGGACATCTGATCTGAAAAGTCCACTCCTTTTTTTTGCTGCATTGTACGCCATGACACATGATGGTTTCATGACAACCTCGCCTTTCTTTGTTGTTTTTTTGCTTGCCACAAGAGTAGAAACGTCTTCAGGGCGAGTGGTTATCATCAGTACAGGCCTTTTGTCATGCCATTTAAGTACTTTTACTCCTGTACTGCTTTCTTGACAAATTACTTCACCTTTGGCTAATTTTTTGCTAGTGACTTCTTTTGGATTGCCTTTTCGGTCACTTCGAAGGGTGCCACAAACATAAGTTTTCTTCTCAAGCAGAGTGTTGGCCAACCTTGTGGAGTTGTAAAAGTTATCTGCAAACAGTGTTCTACCCTCATTTAGAAATGATTCCATCAAATGCATGACAATTTTATCTGCATGTGCCTCTCTTGCAGTTACGTCTGACTTACCAGCGTAAATTTTTGCTTTTAAAGTATACCCATCAGTGGTACAAATCTTGTAAATTTTGACTCCATATTTATGAGCCTTTTTTGGCAAATATTGTTTAAAAATCAAACGCCCTCTCCATGGAACCATAGACTCGTCAATAACTAGTGACTCTTCAGGTGTTACCAGACTTTCAAATTTTGCATTTAAATGATTGAGCAGTTTCTTTATTTTCCACAACCGAGGCTCTTCAGTTGCTGGTTCCTCATTATTTTGGAAATGTAGGCATTTTAGGAGACAGTCAAATCTGTCTCTGCTCATAGTTTTCTTGATGACACTATTTTGGTACATGGGATTGTTTGACCAGTACATTTGTCTTTGAGGCAATGGGCATATGCCCATGATCATCAGTACACCAAAAAATTTGTGTATCTCTTCAGTTGTACAATCAACCCATCTAGCCATTGCTGAACGCTTTTTTACAGGCTTTGAAGCAAGGTACTGATGTGCATACCTGTTAGTTTCCAAAACAATCAAATTCAATAATGTATCATCTAGGAACTGTTTATAAATTTCAAATGGATCATTTAAATTAAATTGGCCAACAGTTTTTAAGCCTGCATTTCCTGTGAAAGGATATGATCTGCATGTCAATTTTGGTTCTGTCCACTCTAACTTATTTTCTACATATTCACAATGAACCTTACAAACTACATCTTGTACAGGGTCACTTACATTTTCAATATTATTGCCTTCTTCGTCTCCACTCTCCTCTCTAACCCTTTGATATTCCTCATCTACTTCCATCAATTCCAATTCATCTAAATCACTAACAACGCCATCTTCTTCATTCAACTCCTCTGCACTTGTTACATCACTTTCCTCATCTGATGGCATATATTCACTGCCACTAACTGAAAAATCGGTCAAAGAACGATCACTAAAGTCATCATCAAGGGCGTCATCGATGTCTGATTCATCCATTTTCTAAAATAAAAATGAACTCACTGAACTTACAGCAACACAGAACAATCTCTACGACAAGAAGACAGGTAATGGCGGCTTATAAAGAAGGTCTGATTCGTATTGTTGCTAATAGAGCGCTATAAGTAGCTCCGGCAAGTGTCGCACTCTTAAGGCTGCCAATAGAAGCTCTACGCGCACTATTTTTTGTCACTAATAGAGTGCGCCACCGGTGTAGCACGTCGTCTGAGAAAGTACCTTTCTTCACCAGGGGACGACGTGCGCCACCGGTGGCACATACTTTAATGTGAATTAAATATGATAAATATTGATTCATACGTATTATATAACATTATAGAATAATAATATGCGAATAAAACCGTTCCTCATGAACAATACTAACGTCGGGGTTTAGAGTAGTCTATGTTATTAAAACATCGAGAATTATTGATGTTGGAATTTTTGAGCGTGCGCCACCGGTGGCGCATTTCGGGGTGAACGTGTTAAATGCATAAAAACTTTTTACATACATACATTGTCTGCCCAACCTTAGTTGGTACTGTATATTTTACTTGAAATGTATGAGGCTTCGCCTTGCTACCTTCTTGTACATGACGTTGTTTTCGTCTCTGTTTAACATCTAATATGTGTACCCATCTAGCAATTTTTTTATCTTGAATTGTCTTATTTTTAGAGGAAAACAACAACTCACGATTACGAAGTGAGTGGTATGTTTACAACCCACAAACACATTAGAGCCTAAAGGTGCACTGTGAAGTTTCTGTTTAACTAAGTATTTACTTTAACTAAACAAAATAAACTGAGGATATCGCACCATAACAAACAAGGGAAGAAACAACACTAACCTCAAAACTACTAGTAAAGGTGCTGCCGAAGCCCGCACTGATAGCCGGAGGCACTCATATTAACACGATAACAAATAATTATTTTGTAGCTTGAAATTTAAGAAAAACCTTGTTCATTTGGATCAAAATTCTGCATATTTCAGTATTATTTTTCATTTACGTTTACAAAGATGGTGCCGCATCCGATGACGTTATCACGAGGTTAAATCGTGGTCACAAAAGGTCACGTGATGCCCGATGTGGATGTAGAACATGGAAATATTGCTTCGCGCTTGAACGGTTGTTCCATTTTTGATGTTCTAGAACTTCATTATTTCTCATTTCTACCCCGGCAAAGCATATATTGTTTTGTTCTGTGGGATGATTCCAATAAGTTTACGCGAAACTCGTATTTTGCCGCTCCGGTGACAATTACCGTTAGTTTAGTTTGTTATCAGATTCCATACGTAGTTGGTAGGGAAAAGATAAAAATATTCTATACGCCTAGAGTTTCTGGAAGGACAGTCTTTGATTCCAGGGTTTCTTACGCTGAACTCAGCCTCAATATTTCTGTTTGGCTCGGGTGGAAGTGCTTGAATCCAAGTACGGGGTTGTGGGGGTTGTGGAAGTCTATGTACAAGGGGGGTTTCAGAGTCAGATGCACTTGAATCTTCATCACTAACTTGGTATTCGTCATCACTGCATGACGAAAGATCTCGATACGAAACATAATCCGGAATTTCATAAGCAGGCACATCACTTTCATCGTCAGAACTAAGAGTTTCCTCCTCTTATAATTCAAAAATATCACTAGAACCAACATTTTCCATGACAAACGAATAACCTAAACATTTACCGGCAACACAAGCAACGCGATAAACAATAATACAAATACAATAATAACAATACTAGTTACGTAGTGTACCTGTTATCCTATGTAACTTTCATATATAAATAATTTGCCGGTTTAGTAGCTGAAAAAAGTTGATGTGGTAACCTTTTTCATAAAGATTAGCTTTTTTCATGAGAGTGTCTACAACTGAAAACCCCAAACCTCTCCTGCTTATCAAACTCTTGTATTCTACACCTTCAGCTCTCTGGTAAACAAATAATGTAACACAGTAGTGTGATGCTGCTTCGCACAGCATCCACAACTTCACACCCCAACGATCGTGTTTCTTGGGTGTTTCTTTGTAAAAGTTGTGAATGGGATTATGTGACAATCATACTCTCATCCACTGATATGTTTTGACCAGGTGTGAAGTGAAGTTTTGAAACATTATTCATGTGATTGATTAAAGGTTTGAACCTAGTACATGGATCATATCCGTTTTCATTTGGTTTTGGCAGCTTTCTTGTTTCAACAAGGTGGAAAAATTGCCTGAAAGCGGTTTCTGGTGAACATAAGGGAGAACCAGGGAATTATTTGACTCTGAGAGGTTCACCAGTAGGACTCAATACTAGGCATGTTTTTAATTCCCATATTTATCAAAACGATAATAAATGCATATATTTCTGACAGAGTGACTGATCTCCAGACTTGTGCTCGTCTGTGTCTTTTTAGCTTGTCACGGTTAACTTCAATAAATCCTTTAGCATACTTATTAGTCTACTGAACTATTATGTCAATTAGAGAAGCCGTGAAAACAGTTTGAAAAAAGAGCATGGGGATGAGTTTTTCAGGGCAAATGTTTTGGGTCAAGAAGTTTATGAATACTAACCATTGGGTCCGGCCTATGCAAATGATCATTAGCTTCCGGAACCTCAATCCATTCCATTTCATGCTATGATTCACTAGAAGTGCTTTTTTTCATTAGGGGGCATTTCTGACTCATTTAAGCCAATAGGATTTATTTATTTGCATGCTACATTACAAACAAGATATCCAATTACATTGTAGCATTATACTATAAATTATTAAATTTAAGGGGAGCGGGAAGGTCCTATACCGCCAATGTTAATTTGGTCAACTTGGGGTACACTTATCTAAAAGACTATAATATAGGTATCTGTCTGAAACTTTGTACACATATTTTCGACATTTAAATAAAGGACTGGTAGCAATATTATAAAATTTAAAAAAATATATACATGTAAAATTTTTTTACTTATTACAAATTTACACATTTTTCGGTACAAATTATATTAATTTTCTTGACAGTGGAAAGTTCTAGAGCAATAATTATGCTACCACATCTAAAGAAGAACACACCTAAGGTAATGTACAAATTTTATGGCTGTATAGCCGCGTTTACACGAGGCCAGCTGGTAGTCCAGTTGACTGGCGCCAGTTTATTGTGAGAACTGGAGGCCAGCTGACTGGCTCCAGTAACCGTTTAGACGTATCCAGTTGACCGCCGCCAGTTGAGCTAGAACCATGGAGGAGAGTGCATCTACAAGCCTCACCCGCGTTGAGTTGAATAACATTTTTCGAGATTTGTGTCGAGATTTTGTGAGTGAATCCTCTAAGGTGCTGCAAAAAGAACTTAACAAGAAACGAGAGTGGACAAGAAAATTGATTTTGCGGAGAGATTCATCTGGGGCCTCATCTCAGCTGTTATCAGAATTGCGATTAGAAAATCCCATTGAATATAGAGCTCTATTCAGAATTAGTCCTGTTATTTTCGATGAACTTCTGCATCGAGTATCGCCCTTGATTGCCAAACAAGACACTGTTATGAGAGAAGCTCTAACTCCCAAGTTAAAGTTGGAAGTAACATTGGCATATTTAGCTACGGGAGCAAGTTATAGAGTTCTACAGGCTATGTTTCGAGTTTCGAAACCCGCAATTTCAAAATTTGTGCCAGAAGTTTGTGAAGCTTTGTACACCTGTCTGCAGGAGTTTATTCAGGTACACATTTTGCTTTATAGTATAGTTGCAAACTTAAAAATCAATGTTACTTTAATCAGTTTTATACAAACCATATAAAAAATATAAGATTTATTTTGCATTATTAAGTTCATTGATAGAAACGTAAACATTAACATGACATGACTTATGGGTCCCTTATATAGGGGGTTTTTGCCCCCAAGTGACTATGGTATATATAGTCCCCCCCTATAAAACGCCTATGGTAAAAATGGATATTAAAGGATATTAAGTAAGGACTTTTTACTGAATATAAGATTTGTTTAATTTCACTCACATAATTTTCATTACAAAATTTAAATTATACAAACAAACTTGTATTCAAATGTTAGCATTGGTGTAGTAGTCGGCAAGATAAGATGCGGGTTCCATCAGTAAAAATTGATTTGCCTCTTGTACAGACGTCCCTGGAGAAAGTGATACATCACTGCTTTCCACGGAGCGCACAGACGAGCCTGAGTGTGACGAAATGATAGTTTTGTCAATTAAGTCTTGCATACGGCATTCGTTGAGTACCGAATGGATTTTCATTTCCGCTTCAAGAGCCCTGCGAGGGGTCAGTTTTTTTAGATGGGCTGCTACTAAATTGCCGAACGCATCCCACTCATTTTGTTCTGAAGGTTTTGTGTTCAAGGAATCGCTCAGTTTCTGCAGTTGGTTTGCAGTAGCAGCAATTTGTTGTATTTTGGAGCGGGGCCTGAATTTTTTGCATGAAGGCGGTTTAAGTTGTGACTCACTATTTTGTGTATTCTTTGGTGTCGCTGGTGCTGGCAGTGGATCATCAACTTGCGTGTCTTCATCAGACTGTGGACTAGTAGCACCAACACTGCTTGGCTCAGCACCAATATCTGTTACCTCACTCTCATTATTGTCTCTTGTTTGGGTAACTGGAACCTGAATAAAAAAACACCATTATACTATGGTTAAACTTTAAGTAATTAGGAACCCTTGTTTTTCAGGTTCCTGATACAGAAGAAAAGTGGAAAAAAAGTGAGCAAGGCTTTCGAGATACGAGGGCAAATCAAATATAAACTACTTTCTCTAAACTACGTTGCTACTTTCTCTACTGACCTAATAAACAAAGGATTGTAGCGTTCAAATCTCTTAGGAGGGTTAGGTAAATCAAGGATACCGAAAAGCGGTTTTCCGGATATTGATCCTTTCCCTATTGATCTCAGACCATATACTGATCTGACGTTCACGTCATAAAAGCCATTAGTTTTTTCTGATGACCAAAAATAATACTTATTATTACAGTTACTACATTCAACAAACAGTTTGCAAGCTAGGCCTTCTCTTACAGCTTCGTCTTCTTTCAAGCTCAAAGAATTTTCTACTTTACAATATTTACACACAGTAGCATGAACCAAAGCTTGACACAAAATATTCATACTTACAATTACATTATTGTGACCAACTGTGTCTAAGGTGTTTGGTAATATACCGGTACTTATTTTCCTTCTTGAGGCAGAAAAAGGAGTAGGACGAGGCACTTCCAACACATCACTTTCACGTAATTCACTAACTGCAGCTTAACTATTTACATTACCCGACGATATCCGAGCATACTGATTACCCCGGAAATGTTTTTTCTTTGTTATCTTAGTTGATCGAGGCATATTTGTTATTCTAAAACACAAATGGTATCAATAACTGAGATCTATTTCAAATGTAAACAAACACTAAACAAAACAAATACCAGCTGACAAAACACACTAAAGGTTACAAACAACTAACAAGCTACCCAAAGCCAACAAATATAAGAAGTAAACTAAACCAAAGAGTAAAAAGAAAAAGAGTAATATTAAAAGGTGCAAGTTATGTATATTAAAATGCTCAAAACAATATCCTATCGTTCAGAACGTCTTCGATACGTCTGACCACGGATCCGTGCGCCCGACTAGCATGTTTATAATTTTTTTTTGCATATAAATATAACCCAAATATATATGTATTATATCGATACCCAAATTAGTAGACCTCGTAACTCAAAAACAGTAAACTTTCTAGTAGGCAGTAAAAACATTACTATATTTTAATATAGTAAGTTATAGTTTTTTTTAACTAATTTAAATTGGTAAACTACACCTATATTTTAGTTCAAATGTGTAATATTAGTTATTTCAATAAACAACAATTTCTTGTTGGAGTTAGGAGTTTTTCTTAAAGTTTATAGTGGAGATACGTGCTTTTCATAGTAGTGATGTATAAACCTTCTGTAAACAAAACCAGTAAATAAGGGATATAAACACTGAAGAAAGATAATAAAACTCATCTTTAATGCATAAGTTTGTACAATTTTACTTAAAAAATTAACACATTACTTTATGTATTACTGTGTTAAGACATTTTGTTAAAAAAAATAATATAGAGTAACTTTAGGTTTGCAACTCAAAAACAAGATTTAACTCATTTTGATGAGTAAATGAGATCTAAAAGTTATGTTACAAAGCACAAAACTTATTTAACTGCTCTTAACTGAGAAACAAAAAGTTTGGAGTAATAACTAAAACCTAACAATAAGGAATGTTGTCGTAGAAAGTGTGGAAGTCAGGTTCTAAAACAAGTTTCAGGTCTTGACAATCTTCAAACTTCCTTTTCTTTATTTTTATTCTCTCTGAATAAAGATGAGGTAAACTGTCAGTAGTTGAGGGCTGCACTGACTTGTTCTTTCTTTGCGGCAAGTTGTGCCACTCATCTGAAAAGTTGAGCTTGAATTGTATGGTTTTTTCTGGAAGGTACCTTAGAGCACGTAAATCCACAATTTTGGGCGATCCAGTACCTCTTCCAGGTCTAATGCTGTTGTACACAAGTTTTTGTCAAAGTTTTTGAAATCCTTGTGACTTAAATACTTTACAGAGTATGGTGCAGATGGTCTTGCTTCTTCACAAACCGTCACGTAATCTGCGGGAACATTAACTTTTTTGTTCTTCAGCTTCCGCTCAATGCATGCGTGCATTGCATCAGCCTCCATTTGAGTATGTCCAACTTCAAGAAATTTTTGTTCTATTACTACTTGTTTCGTACATGCTATGTGTAGAAGCGCATTAGAAACATTTGTACAACGGTTTTGGTAGGAACACCCATCACTAAAAATGACGATTTTGTTTTTGTCTTCAGGCAAGGGAATGTGTGAAAGCACCAAATCTGAAATTATGGTTGCAAATTCATTCGATGTAAGCCCCCCTTCACTTTCATTCCACAAGTAACAGAAGCCTTGCTTGGTGTTTACGTTAAATGCTGTGAAGTTGTGGACGGACAACTTCATTTTGTAGTACAGAGCTGACACGTTAGATCTTGGACAAAGAAGCAAAGACTGCAAGTTCATGGTGAGCGTTACACAGGTGGGATTTTCTTTGTCTAAGTCTTTTTCTGCTCTTGCTTCATCTTTTCTTAAGCTGTGTGCTTCGTACAGTTCTTGACTTAAGTTTCCAGACTTGAAAGCTTCACAAGTATCACAAGCATCTTTTTTTGGCTGGAACAAAGCCAAGTTGTTGTCTTCAAAAACTTTTAAAAATTTTGTTTCAGAAAGTGGAGTCACATTCTTTTTTTTTACACCAGTCGTTTTTGTAAAATAAAAAAAGATTTTTCTTTGATTGCCAGTTGGGCTCGAGGTACAACTTAGACGTTCTCTTGCGGCAATAATGGGATTCCACTTTTGGTAGGCCAGCAAAAAACTCATCTAATGATTGCACTTCTATTGCTTTTCTTAGCTTCTTAGGAGCTGATCCAGTGGCCTCAACTTCATTCACCAAATTTTCTTCATCTGTTGTTAAATCTTTTTCTGCGTTATCTTTTGTTTGCCAATGGAAAGCAGTCCACTCACCAATCCCCAGAGTACCTAAAAACATCGTCTTACACACACGAACTGGAGTGCCACTGTTTTTCAAAAAGTATTGACAGGAATTTTGTCTTCTACTAGTGGTTTCTTGTTTACGGTCTCTAGCTCTAACTGTGTTTGTTTTTCTAGTCAAAAAAACTCACAAAAAGCTTTTTCGCAGGCCAGTCCAAACTCCAATATTCTTCAAAGTTTTTTTTCCTTTCGTCCTCGGACAGCTTTCCACATTGAAGCAAGCTGTTTTGTTTTCTGTCACATGTACACCTTGCTTTCATTGATCTGGCTTTTCTTTTTACATTATAATCGTTTAATCCATCTATTTTTTTTCTCCCGCAGTATTCTTTCCCTAATTTTCTTTGCTCTTTATTTTTATTAACGTTCCAAGTTGCTGGGTTCACATGGTGCCTCTTCTTTCGTTTTGGTTGTGTTTTGTTTTCAGTTTGGTGTCCAGCATCAGTGTTGTTGTTAGAAGTTTCAGGCTGAGAAGATTCATCACCCTGCTCAGTCACATTAAAACTGTCATTTATTTCTTCTGATGATTGATTGTCTTCTGCTGTTGGGTCCTGTTCTATAATTTGTTCAGATTGGTGTTCACCACTAATGTTTTATTAGTAGTTTCAAACACGAGTCGGGTCTTTCAAAACGTCCACCGCATTTTCTTCTTTCAAAATGTCTTCTATAGTTTTAAACCAATTTTTAATATCGTTTTCGCTGACGCATGAGCTTGCAGAAGTTACTCCTTCGGGAGTCCTTAAGGATAGGTTAGGGTGCCTTTTTAAAAATGCTTGATACCAACCGAGGCCTGGAAGATTGTTTTTAAAAGGATTAGGTCTTTCATTTTGTATTAAGAATTCTTGAACGCTCAGTTGCAAATCTTCTTTCCGTCGTGGGAAACCTTTCCGACAGCAGTCATTGATCCATTTTTCAAGTGTATCCTCTTCTTCCTTCGTCAGTACAGGTGGAGGACCAAGTTGTGTTTTTGAAAACTTGTCACTAAGCCGAAACTGAATAGTTGACCGAGGAACACCATGCTTTTTTGCTGCAGCCTTTTTGGTCATTCCATTTCTAACATCTTGTAAAGCTGCCTCAAGAGAATCGGCTTTGTAAGAGAATTTAGGCATAATTTGAACTCCGTTGGTGATCTGAAAAGAAAAAAGTTATTTATTGGCATGCCAATATCTATACATTGACATAGTGCCAATCACTGCTAGGTTACAGTGATTGGCATGCCAACGAGAAATATATATGTGTGCCAATGACTGTTTCAAATTGAGTTGTTAAACAATAACAATATTCATAAAAAGCCCATTGTTTTTATACTTCGAAAGATGTTATTTTGGCTTAAAATAAACAATCTCTTAAATACATAGTCATTGGCACTCCCTGCCGATGACTATATTTCATAATTTTTAAACATACAGTCATTGGCACCCCCTTTGCAGGTTTGATTTTGAGGTTATTTAACTTAAAACCTATCAAAAATGGTTTCAACTCCTTCTACATTACAGCTATCATTGTCTTAGTTGCAAAGATTTATCTTATCAAAGGGAAAATAACATAGTACAGAGAAGCAACTCTAAAGGAATTCACAAGAAGATCAACAGAAAAAGCTTACCTATACTAAAAATAATTTTTCCAGACACCACGTGCAGTCTATCTGCAAACATCACAATACCAATTGGGGAGAACTGTTAAGAGTATCTAATGAACTATGTTGGCATTCAATGCTGCCAACCTAAATCTTGTAATGAACAAAATAATTACAAAGTGCCAATGACTGTACTAGTGCCAATGACTGTATGGTTTACCCTATACTATATTACATTATTCTTGTCACATCTTATTTTAAATATTCATACAAACCTTATACTAATCTGACTATTATGGTCAGATATTTTTATGTCAGCCCGTTTTTAGAAAAGGTTTATTTGTCATTATTATGACGGGGCATAGGCTGACTACATGGGAGCCTACAATATTTTAAAAGAAAAACTGGCTTATTCCCCTCAAGGTTAAATTTTGACAGGTAAAAAAAAATATTTATATAATTGGAGGAATTATTCTTTTATTGGCACATTTCATTAAAGAGAAGGTCACAAATTTTATTTCATAAGCATGTATTGGTTTTTATGTGCTTCTCTGTACACTCATCCATCCACACAAGCCAGTTTATAGACCATGTTTTAAAAATTTCTTAAATAAAATGGTCTCATTCAGCACCAGTATGGTCATTCACACTTGAAGAGTTTTCATACTCTTATTCTATGAACCTCTTAAGTTCCCTTACATTACGGATCCCAAAGAATTCATTATTGTCTAGTCTGGTTAATGCATATGCATTTTCTCTTTTAATGCCTGCAATTACATATGAAGGGTGCAGGAGAAAAACCAACTTAGTCACAAAACTAAAATTTTTCAGGAGAGCAAAAACAAAGTTTCAAACGGTCTGTAAAAAAAGAACATAACTTTTTGACCTTAAAAACTGGATCTAGGTTTAGTATAACTGTTTTTTTATAAAATATAAAAAAATTAGCTCATTGCAACAATTAGTTTATTTTTAAAAAATTGTCCCGGTAACAACGCCATGGACTTAGTTGGTTTTTCCCCTGCACACGATGGACTCAATTGGGTTTTCCCCTGTAAATAATGAAACAAACTAGTCAATATTTTTTAACTTCTGGTTTATTATCACATTTGATTGAAAAAAGGACAAAACAAAACTTAGATATATGTAAATATTTGAAAACTGTGAAAGTCTGTCATTTTCATTGGATATGGTCCAACGTCTTTCTTTTAGTTAGCTCCACACACTTTTGGTTACCTCCACTTTAGGTTACATTTTCACTTGAGGTTTCTTCCTAAAACACAATGAAAAAACCAAATAATATCCAACTAATAGGATATAGTTTTAATCCTCACAACTGTAAATACTAACAAAAAGAAAATTGTGAATAATTCAATATTTGCAAAGACAAAGTATCTTAGGTTTGTTATTTTTCACAAATAATTTTGTGTTAGAATGTTTTAGGAACATAATTATTTCATTAATCACTGCTAACGGAAAGTTATTGGAAAAAATAGTAAAACAGTTGAATAAGATATAGATTTCAAAACGTACCTTTAAAAGTTAGCTTCTGCAGTCTCATGAGCGGCTACATCAACGGCTGGAACCTCAATCGCTGTTTCATTTCCCACAAAAAGGTTCATGTAATATTCCTTTGAACCTTCTTCTTCGCAAAACTTTAGAAGGACTTTTAGGTCGTTGCACTTTTCCTTTGACAGTGCTAAGGGTGCATTGTAGGATTGTTCAGGCTCAGCCATATGCTCAGGCCTAGGCAAGTTCTTCTTTTTTCTTTGTTTTTCTTCTCTTTCTTTCTCTCTATCATTCTTCTTTATGGATGATGTGAAAAAGGCCCCATTGTATCCGTTCCGATATTCTAAGCTGAGACATTTATCTTGGAAAAATCTAAGTTGTTTTACCGGTCTGACGGCAAAGAGAAACTTATTTTTGTAGTCTTTGGATGCCAAAAACTCTCCCCATTTTTTGAACATTTTCTGTTGGCAAGAAACCACTGTGAAGGGTGATGGTTTTACTCGAGCGTTCTCCAACACAGATCTCCAACCGTCAGGTGTTTCAGCTTTTGCTGTTTTAGGGATTAATCCCATATTTTTGTCATTTTCCATATAAGAGTGTCCTCTTACTGGGAAAGTCACTATAACTTTGTCAAACCGTTTCTCTTCAGTTGTGAGGTAGTGCAACATCTTCATTACAGTGTGGTTCTTATTTTGACCTCCGCATGAATCAGCAAAGATGTAGAGGGTTTTCACTTCCATTGACAGGTAATTTTGGACAAAATCGTACAAAAAAGAGGCAACATCATCAGATCCCTTCTTACCAACAGTCTCGTCATAGGTGTACATGATGGATTCCCCAGTGGACAAGATGTGTACATTGAAGATGTAAAATGTCAACTGTCGTCTAAAATAAACTTCACTAGTGGAGATGTTGGGGGTCGGTAGATTCTTCCCGAAATCAATCGCAATAGCCTCCACTTCATTGCGTTGTTTTGCTGATTTTTTGGCTTTACGTTTCAACTTGTAAAACCAATCTGCCTTAGTAATATGCAGTTTTTGCTCTTCCTCCAGTTTTTTTCTTTTCTTCAAGTAGGGATTCTTTTTCTTCAACTGACACTGCAGCAATCTTTCTTTCAATTCCTGAAACCTTTGCATTATTTTCGTCACAAAAACAACATGTGTCAGTTCTTGGGTATCCAAACCCGATATTGAACTCAGTGACAAAGGTGTGTCGAAATGTCTCGTAGGAAATTTCCATGCCTGGGTTCTTATTTAAAAACATTGACAGAAGCTCCTTGACATTTAAATTTTCAGGTAAGTACACTTTGGTACTGTCATGAAGGCTGTAATGAGCCCGTCTACCTTTTAAAGAACAAAAAAAGCTCATCATAGCTTCGCGTGTAGCCTCTGGGACTTTACGAGGTCGATTAAAATGTTTTCCTCTGTTATCTACGGGAGATTTACCAGTGGTCATTATTGACTGCTTGATTCTGTGTAGCCTAAAAGGTTTAACACCAAAAAGAGACTGAAAGGCCTTAAAACAAACAGGGATCTCAACGGCAGACTCATCTCTCACAACTCTAACTTTGTATGAAAAAGAACCTTCGTTCATTCTAGCTTGGTTTTCGTCTAGCCGAGGTCTCCTCCGAGAAACAGGATGCAACGCAATTAGTCCACCCAAGTAGCTGTTTTGAGCATTGGTACCTCCTTCACGCCCTATGTCATTGAATTGTTTAATTAAGGAATTTCTCTCTTCTGGTGTAACTTGTTGAAAACATTCGTATCGTTTACAACGGCAATCTTCACCCGTTTCATATGAGCAAGCCCGTAGCTTTTTGGCGACATCCCTAACTCTCCCAGTTATTTTTCGTTTTTTCGTAGTTTTTACTTCACTTACCCTAGTGGCTTCATCATCACTTTCACTTTGCAGCTCACCGTCAATCATTTTCAAGTGATTGGGCACTAAACACAATATTCACCAACGCTAATTCAAATACGCACACCAAATAAACACTAATAACCTAAAACTTCACTTCAACAGTACAAACTAACACAACAGAGACAATAAGGAGTGTGTTGTTTAGTCTGCTACAGCTGAACCACAGAGTATGGATTGTTTGCGCATGCGCTAAGGTCAGCTGACTGTGGACTCAGTTGCTTTTTCCCCTGAACCAGATGGACTGAGTTAGTTTTTTCCCCTGCGGTACAACATTTTAAATGGCTGTATCTTGTAACTCAGTTAGTTATTCTCCTGCAGCTTTTGGCATGTTAAAATATGGACCACAGACTATCGAATGGCATCATAATCTGTAAATCGATTTTTTTGGACTAAGTTGGTTTTTCTCCTGCACCCTTCATATGGTCCTTCATAAAGTAAGAAATATTTTTTAATCTTCTTATCTAATGCATTTGATAAAATATGGTTTTTTACTAATACTTTGTCACCTATTCTATACTTAATTGGATTTAATTTCTCATCATGGCTTTTATTCCTTTTTTTCTGCCTTACTTATTAAGGGGTCATTCCATGTCAATTCAACCAGGTCATTTCACCAAACACCTCAGATTTTTATGAAACTTGGTACATTTGTTCTATATATAGAGATTAATAACACCACCAAATTTTAAATTTTTATCTCACATACCTTTTTAGTTATGGCACTTTAAAGTTTGGTCGTTTCTCAGTTTCCGAGCATTGGATAGTGCCCAGTAAAACGTGTATTAGGATAGAAAAAAAAATTCTCATTCACTTATTTGGCACCCAATCTTGGTGAAATTTTTAAGGTAGGTTTATATAAGTATAAGGAAGTTAAAAAAATATATAACATAACCCTAAGCTAAGCATAAAATATTATAAAAAAAATATTTTTTGAACTTTTTACAATTTAAAAAACGGGAACATGGCTCAGCGTAAAATTAAATATCTCAAAAAGGGAATGAGATAATCAAGAATTTTTTCCCCCTAAATTATCTATATGAAATGGGCTTTAATTTAATAAAATAAAAGTTTTGTGTATTTTCTTCCTTCTATTTATTGATACCATTGAAAGTGACATTATATTACTTACGAGCAATGTGAAGTTCGCCTGGTTTCAATAAATGGGTATAGCTTGTTAAACAAGGATAAATTACATTTTTATGTTTGGAAATCATAATTCACCCTTTCACTGTACTTATTTTAAGGCTTTGAAAGTTAATGAACCATTAGCTTTTCAATTAATTTTATGCACTCTGGTGAGAATTGATATGTTCTTCCAGTCGAGGTGTGTGGAGGCTCAACCACTGCAAGGATGTGTGGAATCGGCACATCACATATATCATCTCGTTTTGGCCAGTAAAATGAGGGGGATGGTCCTGCTGGATGAAGAAATTTTACTGTAGCGTCTCCATCTTCCTTGGCAACATTTGTTATTATCCCAAAGAACCAAAGATTGTCGTATTTACAAGCAATGTAGCGTGAGGGGTACAAATCTTCTTCTCTTACATTTAAGGCCAACCCTCTCCTTAAATTGTACGTTAGGCTAGGATGTTCATCAGTACTAATTCGCCTTGCTTCTAATGTTCCTGAAGAGTCCAAGGGTCTAAAGTTGTGAAAACTTCTGGTACCTGGAAGAGTATTAAGGTTTTCAAAACGTGTTTCAAGCTGTCGGCGAACATCATCTGCTGATTCTTTTGAAATGAAATGGAAATTTATTTTGGATATGTTTGATTTACAAAACTCGTAAAAGGTAGCTGCTGTTAGTATTTGATCTTGAAGAGGCCTTTGAAGACTTGCTTTTCTCGCCAACCTTTTAACAGTTCCCCCAATACCGTCACATTCAGTTTTGCCGTGGCTTGTAGCAAAGAAAGACCATTGGCCTTTAATTTTAAAGTCTTTTTCATGAAGTGAAAGGTTCATGAAGTTGTATTTGTTTTTGTACTGTCCGGCGCAACCGTCACTGTAATAGTGAACATCCGTGACATTGGGATAATTTTCCTTGACATACTCTAACAGGGTTTCTTGTATTTTATAAACCATACAAACATCATGATTTAAGTCATCGGAGATTACACAATGTGATGAGACTATTTTTTCCTCGTCAACACACATGTTAATAATTACTGGATGAACAGTACAGGAGTCTGAGGTCCAATGATAACCCTGCACCTCATCTTGAATCACAAATGAGAAATTCTCACTAAAGTCCATTGATATAATGGCTTCGTTTGGCGCACAGTTATCCTTTAAGCTTTTAAAATAGCTGGACTGGCTTTTTGCAATATAAGAATGAGGGATCAGTTTTTCTATTTTTGTTGCCAACTCGTCAACAAATTCATCAATAGTTGAAGTTTGTGTTATCATCTGTGTCCTGTCTGTAGCTACCCACTGTTTGAATTCTATTCTATCATCTTCTTCATAGTTTTCAAACTTTGCTTGTAAGAATGTTGTCAGATTGTCTTTTGAGGGACATGTTTCACATCGCCTTAACATGCAGTTTTGAGTTGGATTTTCACATAAAAGAAGATTTTGTAGATCTTTGTGACTCTCTTCCAGTTGTGCTGCATGTATTAAGAGCAACACATTTTGATGAATAGTACACACACAAACAGAGTGTGTTCCACTAGCACCAGCCAGAACACACCATTTGGGACGAAGAGTACAAAACTTGGAGAACCCTATTTTTATGTCAGGATGTTCCCTTTTGAAGTTTGCAAATATTTCATTGAGGTTACTTAAAATTAATCTTTTCTTCTCATATTTTTTCTTTCCCAGGCTTACTACATCTTTCATACCTGGCAAAACTCTTGATTGCTCGTCGCTTTGATAAAAATTTGTGACCAACTCCACAACTTCAGGACTGAGTTTCTTTCCTCTTCTTGGTTCAGGTTCAGCCAAAAGTCCTTTTTCTTTGTACAATTTTTGTGCCTGTCTAGCAGAATAATCAGACACTTCAAAGGCATCTTTGATTTTTGTTCTCGACCAATTCAGTGATGCTGGAATCGTTAATAGTTGTATTTTCTTTTTTGATGAAAGTTTATTTACTTCACTTTTTATATTCTCAACAAGCAGGTCCATTTCATCTGCTTTTTGTTCAGCTGTTTTTTGCAATTTAGGTATTTTTGGTGGCAACTGAACATCTAAAACTGTTTCAATTTTCTTTTTTACATTTTGATGCAGTTTTTCTAATTTATTTTGTGCATAACCAATTTTGGAGTTTTCATTCAACGCATGTAATTTAAGAGGTGAACAACCAATATCCGTTAAAGAGGAATTTAGAGAATCAATAGCCTCTTCTTTTTGTAACTGAGTTTCAGTTTCAGTCGGCAGTGTAAAAAGATCATCATCATGTGATTCTTCTTCACAGTCATTTGGAGTAGAGAATATATTTTTAGAGCAATTGGTGCACAACTTTTCCCCTGGTTTTACCTTTAAACCTTTTGTGATACAGGCCTGACTTTGCTGAATACTTACAACTCTTAAGCCATTTTTAATGGGTTTCTTATGTTTTTTAAAAGGATAACAACAGACTTTTTGGAGGAATTCGTACTTGGTCAAAAATAAACTCTTATGATGCAAACAAATGTTAATTATTTCCTTATCATCTAATTCACTTCTTATTTTAATCAAGTTGAGATTTTCTTCAGACAAATCACTAACATTTTCTAGCCCTTTTTTTGTAACATAAGTTAATTTGTGGCATTCTGTCAGTTTTAATAGCCCTATACTACACTTATTGTCCATTTCTAATTGATTTAAAAGCAGGTTAAATTTCTCTTCTTTACAAATGCATCATAAAACAACGAAAATTTCAAAAATTAAGTTTAAAAATTTGATCTATACAAGTATATGGAATATCATTAATCTTTGTATTAATATTAGGTTTTTTAAAGATTGGCACCTTAGTTAAAACTCAATTCAACACTCAGACACACACACTAACACAATATCATAAATCCAAAGAAAGGTAAACACCACTTTATAACCACCACAGCTTATAACACTGTTACCTCTTGGGACACTAGTAACAGACTGGCTCATAACTGTCAGATACACTGCCTAGAAAAGCAGCCTGTCATGACATGAAAACCTCGTGTTGCAACTTGCCCAGATTAGGAGGTAGAATATCTGCCTGTTTATTTCTGTAGTCTAATCTATTTAAACATGAATGTTGACATTGAACTTAGGTACAGTACTGTGTTAAACTAAGCTTCTATATAAATATTATAATAATTATAATGTTTATATAGAACATTATAATTATTAAAATGTTAAATTAAAATTATTAAAAATTTTATTTAATTTTCATTAACAATCTGTAGCCATTGAGACTGGTACAACCTCGCTTTGATTGTAATTAATATATTGTAACTTGCAATGGCCTTAGTTAATAGAAGGAAGAAAATACACAAAACTTTTATTTTATTAAATTAAAGCCCACTTCATATAGATAATTTAGGGGGGAAAAAATTCTTGATTATCTCATTCCCTTTTTGAGATATTTAATTTTACGCTGAACCATGTTCCCGTTTTTTAAATTGTAAAAAGTTCAAAAAATATTTTTTTTATAATATTTTATGCTTAGCTTAGGGTTATGTTTATATATTTTTTTTAACTTCCTTATACTTATATAAACCTACCTTGAAAATTTCACCAAGATTGGGTGCCAAATAAGTGAATGAGAATTTTTTTTTCTATCCTAATACACGTTTTACTGGGCACTATCCAATGCTCGGAAACTGAGAAACGACCAAACTTTAAAGTGCCATAACTAAAAAAGTATGTGAGATAAAAAATTTAAAATTTGGTGGTGTTATTAATCTCTATATATAGAACAAATGTACCAAGTTTCATAAAAATCTGAGGTGTTTGGTGAAAAAATTATTTTTTTCTGGTTGAATTGATGTGGAATGACCCTAAGGGGAGCGGGTCGTTCCTATCCCGCGCATGTTAAATTTACAAACTTTAGGTACATGTATTGTCAAAACTAAGAAAGTTACAACCTTCAAATGTTTTGTAGGCAAAGAGTACTCCTTTATAAACATCTCTTGCAACTTTAGTAAAAAAATCTTTAACACGTTCGCTACCGAGCGGCGCATATATGCGCCGGCCGGGTTATTACGAGAGACCGACGTCAGAAATACGATCTTTACACACAGACCAAGTTAATATTGGTGTGCCCTTCATCACAGACCGATGGTAAGATTTTGTTTAAATAGGTTATTATACTTTGTAATAACCCTAATTATATATATATTTGATGTATATTTCTGTTTTTGCGGTTTTTAGCATTATTTTATTACGGCGCATATATGAGCCGGTCGGTCTATAGCATCAAAATGGTATCATAGACCGAGTGTCCCAAATATGAGCCACTATTTATTTGTTGAAATACTTTAGATTCAAGGATAATTTTTAACAAAAAAACACACCTATTCCATGAACAAGTTTATTTTACATATTTTATAAGACATATAAATCAAACTTTTACATTACAAAGATTACAAATAAATTCAAACAAAAGTGTACTTGAGATAAATTGGATGTTTGGGCCTACTTCTCATGCCATAGATTGAAACAAGTTGGCATGCAAAGGCCAAATGGTTTGTCTTTAGAGTCCTTGCAAATAGAGCAGGCATAAAAGGTTTGCTTCCTTGTATTGTGTGCTTCTCGGCAGACATGGCACCTCAGTCGCTTTTCCAGCTTGACAGGAGCATGAGTCGTCTGTGAAGAGCGGATGGGGCGAGGTTTCCGTGGAATGGGTTCTACATGAATGTATTGTTTTATAATAATGTCTCTGAAATTCAGATAGGTTGTCTTCGTTGTCAATTTGGAAAAAATAAATGTGCTGTTCCACAGTGATACATCTAGCAGGTGGAAAAATATTTTTATGTACCACCGAAGAGACTTTCTAGGAGTGGAATAATAAGAGATCATTTGATCACTGCGATCAATCCCACTCATACCCTTGTTGTAGCGAACAACCATGCTGGGCTTTTGGATCACTTCTCCCCTTTTTGTTCTTGTTTCCTCCATCTCGGGGCCATTTGAAGTTGAAATAGTCAAAACATTTCTTTTATCTCGCCATTTCATGACGGTAACGTCACCTCTTTGACGGCTCACACACTCCCCCTTTTTCAGTTTTGTTTGCACCACAACTTGCGGATTCCCAACTCTATTTGACTGTAGAGTACCACACATGTTAGTCTGGTTGGTCATGAGGTACTCGGCCAGGTCCACGCTGTTGTAGAAATTGTCGAGAAAGATTATGTGGCCTTTGCCGAGGTAGTTCTGCATTAACTTTCTCACAACTTCAAAGGCGTGGCCCTTTTCTTTGTCAATAAGTGTCCCCTTTCCTAAGTAGATGATGATATTTAAAATGAATCCATCAGATGTTGTCAGTTCGTACAGTTTTATACCGTACTTGTGTGATTTGTTTTTTATATACTGCCGAAACGACAGTCGGCCTCTGAAGAGGACCATAGCCTCATCTAGAGAAAGTGACTTCCCAGGGCTGTAAACCCTAACAGAGTTTGCTAAGATATCATTGAGGACATTCTCAATTTTATGCATCCTATTGTCTGTGGAGTCTATGTTTGGATCATAAAAACACAAACATCTTAAAATACATTCAAAACGATTGCGGGACATGGTCCGGCCAAAGATAGGATGCTCATATAAGCCGTCCTTGGACCAATAGTGTTTTATAGATGGAAGGTTTACATTACCCATCAACATACACAAACCTAAAAATTTTTTCAATTCTTCAACAGAAACATTTTCCCAAAAGTTTAGATGAGCATGTTTTGGAAAGAGGTGTCCCTCGCATGATTCCAGCTCTGGTGTTTGTCCATGTGACAATTTTTTCTAACAGGGCGGTGTCAAAAATATTGCCAAACACTTCAACTGGATCAGTTGTTTGTATATTCACTTTTTCTTCACCCACAAAATCATGAATTAGTGGGACTTTGTTCGTGTCAGTCCAACAACCATTAATACTGATATGATCATTGTGGACTTCATTGGCAACGAACTGTACATTAACATCATCGGTAAAATTATTTTGATTCTGCACATATTCATGTGCCTCTACTTCAGTAACAACTTCATTGCGGTCTACTTCACTACTAGAATCATCACTACTGTTAGAGGTTGGAATGTACTCACTGTTACCATCTGATGAAAATAAAGAACTTATTTCAGTGTCACTGTCACTATCAATTAACTCACGGTCAATCTCACTGTTGGTACACACACGCCTTCGTTTTCTATTTGGCTCCATGTTCATAAAAAATCAGATAGAAGCTTATACAGTACGTAAACTTACTCACAGAACGTAACCTCATTCACTGAACATAACCTCAAACTTAGTGAACCACGTGCTCTGCTGCAGTGGCGCGGCCGGACGAGCATTTCACAAACTAATACTGTTGAGACCAGTGAAATATATACCGTAAATACAGGTCATTGACTTTGACTTATCCAGAGACCAACCGTCCCATATTTGCGCCAGACACCCCCAGAGACCGATACGAAAATATTAAACCGTTAAAATAGACCAGTGATTTGTCAGGATATTATTAGTAACAATAGAACACTGTCCCAAATATGCGCCGTCGGTCTGTATCAGCGGGCCCGAGCGGCTCATATGTGGGACGCTGGTCCAGGAGTAAAAACCGTACGGCGCATATATGGGACAGCTGGTCTATATATATGTTTTTTATTTAACATATCGGTAGCGAACGTGTGTTAAAAAAAATTTTTTTAGGAATTTTTAAATATTGTGTGTGAAAAAATTATTTTTTTATACAAAAAAAAATTTTTTTTCTCATTTGTTTTTTTAGATAGAATGATAAAAGATGCAACACCATTTGGAATTGCACTGTTCTATATGCATACCAAATTTCAATTCTCTAGCATTTATAGTTTTTGAGATACATGTACCTTTATATGAAAAAAACCAAGTTTCCGGGAAATGTCCGGTAAAGGCAAAAATGACTGCTAAACTAACCTTTTGCTGCTAAAATATCCCAGCTCCGTACTCAGGGTCATCTGGGTCTTCATTTTTCTCTTCTAATGCAAGTTTTCTTTTCCTCCTAGCAACTCTAGCCTCCTTGGTCATGTCTAAAGCAGATTTTTCTGCCTTTTTCAATCGTATTGTATCAAAATTTCGCAATGCGGCAACAGACTTCTCGCTCAGTTTGATTCCTAGCTTGTTATAACACATCCAATTTGCTGGTGAATCCATTATTAAAAGTTAAAACTGCATCATATATGCCAAGTTTTAGAGTGTTTAGCCTTACAAAAACATTTTTAGGCACCTTAGACCAGACGGCATTGTTGAAACTTTCGTTCTGGTTTTGAGTCTTTTGGTCAAGGCATTTTTTTAGAAGATCCGGATTGGCTAAATCTCTATAAATTTGTTTGATCTGTACCATCACTTCATATGGCAAATTGTGTGACTTGTGGCTGAAAGTCTGATGTAGGGCTTCGGCTTTATTATAACCGCACCACGACTCCGGTCCCTTTGGACATAGGCCATGTTGCGGAGTGTCATCATTCGATATTTTGTGGAAATAAGTTGCCCACCACACATTTTTAACCATTTGTTGAAGATCTGATCCACCTCTTTTTATAGCTAGGCCATAATATTCTTGCAGCTTGTCTATGTCATTATTTGTTAGCCTATTCTTGCCCCCTATTGCTCTATTATCTTTTAGTTTTGTTTTTCCCAACAGTTTTCTTCAATTCCCTTAGTCTGCTCCCCATTCTCTTCTTGACATGATTGACGCATTCCAGTTTTCTTACTTCTACTTCATCTCCATATGGCTTATCGTCAACCACCTTTTTAAAACCATTGCTGTTACCATCTCCTAAGTATCGTACATACCGTTTGACCCTTCGTAGTTTTTGGAACATATATGATCAGGTACTATTTTTTTTTTTTTCATGCACAGTGCAGATTTGACAGTATTTGGACATTATGGAAACATCCAACACCTTGCCAGTATCTAATGATGTTACGCTGACAACCCCATTCAGTGACTTGTGTCCCCTCCTTTTCCAAGACCCATCTAAACAAACCGTCAAATCTCTTTTTGACGTTTCTTCACACTCATTTACAGACACAGCTTCCTCAATTGCCTGCTTCATACTTTCACTAGCACAATTTTCAACAGCCTGATATATTATGTTACTACAAGGTCCTATTTTTTGAGGTGGTAAAGGTAAGTCTAATAATGAACACAGAATGTTACCTGCACTGATACCTTTTCCGATCGTTCTCATGCCGTAAATAAATTTCAAGTTTACCTCATATTTTTCCATTCTCATTTTCTTTAGAGTTGTAAAAATTAGTTGATTCCAAACAAACACAACATTTCAGTTCAATATTCACAGCCAATTCAAATCTTTTCTTATCCGTAGTACAAAGTTCTATGCAGTCTTCGCTATCGCAGAATTTACATTTTACAAATTTTTTTAATTGCTCACTAAATAAACTAAGATCCAAAATAACACTACCCATTCCAGTTCCTTCATAATTGTCATATTTATCAAAGGACAGTTTTTTTAGAAGCAGAGCTAATGTTTGCATTAGTAGTAGGCCTAGGGCTAGGGCTAGCAGAATCTGTTTGGGTAGGCCTAGATTTAGAGTCCAACTTACGGTACTTGTTTCCTCTAAACTCACGTTTAGATTTAGTTTTGTAACTAACCTTTGCTCTTGGCATGGTTATAAGAAGTTGTAAAACACTTCAAGAAACAATACACACTCCTAATCTACCACTAACTATGAATAAAGTGCAACACTTTTAGTAAAACACAATTATCCGACACAAACACATATAACATAACCTCCTAAGCATATCAAAACAAATAAAGCAATATTCTTTCTGTCATCTGTATTCCCAGTTGTCAGTACCAGGTTGACCAACAGAGCAAAGCCATAACATACTTAAAACTAACCACACATGATATATATGATTGTGTCAGCCAACATCTTACGAACTGCTGCAAAAAACTAGTGAACATCTTTTGTTTGTGAATTTTTTTTGGTAATTTATAAATTTATTTGAGCATTAATACTTACATATTTTTAAAATACACACTTTAAACTATTAAAAAAATGCAATAAAAAATTTTTTCTAATTTTTTTAATTTTCAATCGACCTATGTACCTTTTTTCGGGTCCCATGTTATTTAAATGGGAGTACACTGCAACATGTCGGTACCATTATCTCCTAAACTATTAGACATATTGACTTTAAACTTTAGGGTTTTGTTCTACATTAACAGCTTTATATTTTCATGCCTTTTTTTTAATATCTCAATAAACAAAAAAATTATCGTGGTAGCAATTTAACAAAAAAATTTTATTTTTTAATTATGTAAATACAATATTTTTTAAATTTATAAAAACATAATATATATTGATAAAAAAGCATGAATCTACTCACCAACTAGTCTGCAATAAGTGTGTAAAATTTGAAGTTTGTAAGTCTAATAATTGTTTCACAACGTGTTCCGAAATGTCACAAAACGGTACTTTCGGTAAAACAGCTTTAAAGTTTTAGTTACACTTCAAAACACATAATCACTTTAAAATCCACCTGGACAGTAATCATCTTCTTCATTTTTACTCTTTTTTCCTATCCTTCTTTTTATCCTCTTCTTTTTATTTTCTTCTTGGACTTCTTTGTCAGCTTTTTTAACCCTATTGGAATCGATTTGTTGAAGGCCTTCAACCATAAAGCGTCCTGGTCGGATGCATAATCGTTCCAAAACATTCACTTTGGCCATTGCTCCTTCATTAAAACTAAGAACTGCATCACAAACCCATAATTTTAATGTCTGAATGCCAACAAATGTGGTCTTGGGTAGCCTATTCCAAATTACGCTATTGATGCTTTCATTAGGGTTCTGTGTTTTAACCGTGCAGACACCTCTTTAGTAGGGCTGGGGCTGATAAATCCTTATAGATTGGTTTTATTTCTTCCATAATAGATTCAGGCAATGAGTTTGTATGTTTGAAATCATCTAGCTTATTATTTGCCTGAGCTTGTCTGTATATGCACCAAGACTCAATCCCAGGCGGGCATAGTTCGTGCTGAGGTTTTGCGTCAGTCGATAATTTGTGATAGAACGTAGCCCATATTGCTCTCTTCATTTTTTCAACATCTTTCAAATTATTCCTTATTGCCATCCCATAAAAACGTTGTAAGTGATCTATCTCTACATCAGTCAACCTACCTTGTCCTACAAGTCCTTTACCATCCTTCAATTTGATTCCTTTTTTATCCCTCTTCAATCGCCGCAGTCTTGTTCCTAGTCGCTTCTGAATATGGCCTACACATTCAAGTTTTTCTAACAAAACATCATCACCATAGGGATTGTTTGCCACAACATGAGTAAACCCCTTAGAGTCCCCATCTCCAAGGTATTTTGTGTATCGCACATTGAGTTTAGCCTCAGAGCGGCGACAAAGAGTCAGAGCTCCCGCCACCTCCATTCCACCACTTGTACCTGAAAAATTTGCCAAACAAGTACCAGAATTTTTGTGCTGTTTCAATAGGGTTTTGTCATGGCTTAGAGGTTTTCTGACACATTTATTACAATATTTGCTGAAACACTCAAAGTCCATAACCTTTCCTGTATCGAAGGATGTTGCTGTCATTACGCCGTTCACAGAGGTGAAGCCTCGCTTCTGCCAGGTACCGTCAAAAGCGGCTGCTATATCACGACAATCATCATTTAGGCTACGAACTTCATCAGCTGCCTGTCTAAGTGAACATTTACTTACCTCTGTTACAGCAGTAAGCAGTTTTTTATTCAATAGCCATTTTGTTCAATTTTTTATGTACATTCAGAAAAACTACACATGTATGGCTCAATTCATAAAAAAACTCAATCTATATATACAATAATGAAACTATGTACACCACTTTTTCTGAGCAAACTTCACTCGGAATCACTGTTGGGCCTCATCCTCTTCCTCCCAGGCTTTAGGGGCCTTGGGTAGTGATCTAAATATGGATAACACTCCTTGTGAATACCACAATTACACTGAGGACACCAATATCTGCTTCTTTTGGAGGTTGTTGGACCACAAAGGCGCAGGCGACTTCCCTCAAGATGAGCAATTTTGTGGCCTGTATCACCACCTGGTCCTGGCTGGATTCTTTGGGGAATATTGTCTTGACTGTTTACCAGATCATGGACTATTTCTACTAAAAAATCATACCTTGAAACTGGTCTATCAGTATTATTTGAATACAAAATAAATGCATTGAACAGAGCGATGTCAATGAAGTTCATGAAGAGTTTTTTCCAGTATTTAGGAGTAGTTCTAGTACAAGAATAATGATATATTGACTTGTCACTGACATCAATAGCTCCCATAGATTGATTGTATTTATGTATTACTAAAGGCTTCATACATCTCAATCCTTTTTTGCTTGTGACCATCTGATCTTCTGCATGGCAGGCCGATGTTAGGACTAAAACTGGCTTCCGAGATTTTTTCTGCTGGTACTTGACCAAAAGTAACTTCTTTTTTCTAAAATAAATATTCTCTCTTTCTCCAAGCTTTGCTGATAGGATAGATTTAGGTAAACCTTTAGAATTTTTGTTAATTGTCCCTGTAACAAAAGTGTTTCGAAGACTCAAAACTTCGACAAGTGGAATTTTGGTATAAAAATTATCGAGGAAAATGTGATAGCCTTTGTCTAATAATTCAGACTTTTCAAGAAGTTGAATCACAACCTTTTGGGTGAAAGGGCCACAGTTATCTTCAAAATAATCTGAGCCACTGTACAATTCAATGTGATAGATGTAATTTGAACGGCTATCACATAGTTCAAACTTTTTTATTCCATATCTGGAATGTCTTTTATTGGGAAGATACTGAATATACGCGCATCTATTTTTCATCCCAACAATAGACTCATCTATACTTAAATTCTGAAAGGGAACAAAATACTTTTTTATATTTTTATTGAGGCTTTCCCAATAAAAACCTTATTTTGACCCAGGGATCGTAACCTGGCTGTCCTCTCCTTACGGTCTCTTGTGATGTTAGGTGAAGCATCGAATTAATTAGTTGGAATCTATTGCAGCTCATTATTTTTGAGAAAAAAGGGACATTTTTGTTCAAATCTTGTATCCCAGTAAGTTTTTAAATTTTTTTTACCAAATAGGCCCATGTTTATTAGGATTCCAAAATATTTTTCTTAGTTCATCCAGTGTCAGGTCAATCCATTTCTGTAGCCTAGATGCATTTCTCATCTCATTTGAAGTTCTTTTAGTCTGGATAGTCTTATTGGTATATTTGTTCGTTTCCCTGACAATACTATTCAATACTGCACTAGTGAAAAACAGTGAAAAGTATGATAATTGGTTTTGAGTTTCTAGGAGGAAGGTTTCTGTTACCAGGATTTCTAACCTTGAACTCTGATTCAATATCAATGGCATCTTCTGGTGTATAAGTTCTCAACCACATGGGATTGGAAAATTCTTGAATAGGCCTATTTGGATTAGGTGTATCATCTTCATCACTATCACTATTATTTACAGTATGATAAGAAATATCTACTTCAGAAGATTCTAAGTCTTAAAAGTTTGGAACATATTCCTCACCACCGCTGCCAGAAGAATAATCCTCTAATGATACATCTGAATCAAGTTCCGGCACATCTATATCACTAGTATCTTCCAAATCACTTATTTCATCATCTAAAACATCTCTGATTTGATCTGAGCCTAAATTGTTATCCATTGTCACTAAAATAAGCACAATTCAAAACAATAACACAGCAGACACCATTACTGCAGACACCACCAACAACAGAAAACAACTAGTTGAAAAAACATCGATATATCGACCGTTAAAAACAATCTATTAGATTCCATAGAGGATATAAAAGAAACTTCAGAATTCGATGATTACAGCACTATATGAAACATTAGATTTTCAACGAGAATTGTTGAAGGAATTTAGCATTTAAAAATAGCGCTTACATAATAGTAGCGCTCGCGACGATATCACCCGGGCGGACGATATAATCGTCGCGGCCGATACTATTATCACTGCGAGGGTTAAAAAAACTGTATTGACGGGAAGGTAGTTAT